>NW_015386483.1:364486-447093 GCF_001527695.2 Protobothrops mucrosquamatus
CTCACCTACATCGTCCATATAGGACGACTCGGGAACTCAACTCCTACCCCGGGCAGCTCACCTATCCCCTTATGCCCAGGGGAAAGGTATCAAGCCGTTTGACAGCTGATGCTAGCTGTCAAACCGGCTTTTACGCGAAACAGGCGGGAGGCAGCAAACAGCTGCGACCGACGAAGACGCCTGCCACCGGAAGTCTCTGGCTGATAGGTGATTGAAGGGGCTTTGGGGGAGTGCAGCTTCTGCAGTTGAAGTGGGGGCATGGGGGGCGTGTTGGGGTGCTAGTTGGTTATCCCCACCAAAGATTCCCTAACCTTAAAACAGCTCTTAGGTGGCAACAGTTACCCAGCTCGAGGGGCTCAGGAGAAAGAGATACCGGCAATGCTAACTCCCAAAAATGAGGGGCTCAGAGGCAGCTACAAGCAGGAAAGGCAGGGAAGGAGGGTGGCGCAAAGAAAGGAAATCAAACCTGATTGACAGGGAGCATAGTAACCCTGCCATTACTCCACTGAGGGCAGATCCCCATCATCCCCAGCCCGGCAGGGGTCTTCCTGCTGCACCGTTGCAGACAAAGGGGGGATCCGGTGAGGAGGAGGAAGAGGTAGAGGAAGAGGGTTTAAGCAAGCTTAGCAACCGGAGTGGGGATCCCCCGCCCAAAACAAACGTGCTTTGTGGGTAACCTCCCAGCATGACAGAAGTGACAGAAGTGACCAAAACCTGCTGCATCTACCCAGCAGCAGATGGGGGGGAGGGGGAATAAAAGCCAAACAGCCCCCCTGCTGCAATCCTCAATAGAAATGCTGACCACAACGAAAACCTTGGACAGGAGGAAGAGCACGGCCAGGTGAGCAGGTGGGTGTCTTGCTCAGCTGTGGCTTGAGGGGGGGAAAGGAGGCAGCTTCACCCCGCCAAACATTGCCCACTCACGAAAGCAGGATAAAAACTCTGAAAAATGACAAGGAAAAAAGGCTAAAACAGAAGATTGTCTCGTGATGGTTTTCTTCCCCACTTCCTTCTAGCAGTTTAAATATGTAAAGACTACAAAAGAAAAAAATCTGGCTTTTTTCGTTTTAATTCAGAACAGGAGGATTCGGGGGGAGCTGTTGTTTGTTTCAATGGAAGGGAAATAGTGGCTTTGGTTCTGGGGGGCGCAGCAGGTGAACAGTGATGGCACGTGGTTTCTGGCATAGGGGGGCAGGTTTTTTTAAAAGAGCAAAATGAGGCAAAAAATAAAAATTCCCCACTTCACCCTCAAGAGCTGGACGCGGATGTGATCTTTTTTTTCTTGTTTAGAAGAGACACTCTTCTGTTTTAACCTTTTTACTTTGTCATTTTTTGGAGTTTTCATCCTGCTTTTGTGACAGGGCAGCATTGGAGGGGTGAAGCTGCCCCCTTTTCCCTCCAAGCCACCTGCCTGCGCTCTTCTCAGTCCAAGGTTTTTGTTGTCATGAGAATTTCTGTTGAGGATTGGCAGCGGGGGGCGGGGATGTTTGGTTTTTATTCCCCTGTCTGCTCAGTGAATGCAGCAGGTTTTGGTGACTTCTGTCGTGCTGGGAGTTACCCACGAAGCCCGTTTGTTTTAGGGGGGATCCCCACTGCTAAGCTTGCTTAAACCCTCTTCCTCGTCCTTCTCACTGGAGCCCCCTTTGTCTTCAATGGTGGGACAGGAAGACCCCTGCTGGGCTGGGGATGATGGGGATCTGCACTCTGCGGAGTAGGGGCAGGGCTACTATGCTCCCTGTCAATCAGGTTTGATTTCCTTTCTTTGTCCCCCTCCCTGCCTCCCCTGCTTGTAGCTGCCTCTGAGCCCCTTATTCTTGGGAGTTAGCATTGTCGGCATCTCTTTCTCTTTCTCCCGAGTCCCTCGTGCTGTGTAAAACACCCAAGAGCTGTTTTAAAGTTAGGGAATCTTTGGGGAATAGCCAACTAGCAGCCCAACTTGCCCCCCATGGCCCCACTTCAACAGCAGAAGCCGCATCCCCCCCCCCAAAGCCCTTGCAATCACCTATCGGCTTCTTTGAGTCAAGCAGAAGGAGAAAAGGGGATAGAACAGTGCAAAGATTAATGTCGGAGAAACAGGCACAAGTTTCTCATTAAAAGTGTGGTAAGTGTTTATATAGATAGTCATCAACCTACAACCACAATTGAGCCCAAAATTTATGTTGCTAACTGAGAAATTTGTTAAATGAGTTTTGTCCCATTTTATGACTTTTCTTGTCATACTTGTTAAGTGAATCACTGCAGTTGTTAAATTAGTAACACAGTTCTTAAGTGAATCTGGTTTCCTCATTGACTTTGCTTGTCAGAAGATTGCAAAGGGGGATCACCTGACTCTGGGACACTGTGACCGTCATAAATATGAATCAGTTGCCAAGCATCTGAATGTAAATCACAAGACCCTGGGGATGCTGCAATGGTCATAAGTGTGAAAAATGGTCATAAGTCACTTTTTTCAGTGCCGTTGTAACTTCGAACAGTCACTAAGCAAACTGTTGTAAATTGAGGACTACCTGTATTTTATCACTTTTTTCCTTTTTTTGGTCATCAAGTTTTTGATACCTTGCTAGGTGACTGGTGGTATTCAAATATTGCCATATCCTAAAAGTGGTACAATTGGTGAAAAGGTTGAAAAGCACTGATCTAGAGTATCTAAAATAAAGGGGGAATACAGAATACAGAAGAGTAGGTTCCAGAAAAAGGGATCACTTTCTTGCCTAAAGTTTATGCACAAATGCTGTAAGAAGGCTTCAGATTTTGAAGCATTATGTTCTATTCCATTGTGCTTTTACACAAAAAATGACACCTTCCCTATTTTTGTTGAGTTCACCAAGAAACCAAGATTCATCAAAGCTTCAGCAAAATCTGATATATATTTCTGCGTAAAGGCAGCGTTTAATGTAGTAGCTCAGATTAAGGTTTTCAAGACCTGCTAGCCATATTATGTTTAATGAACAGTGGGATTTGTAGTCGGGGCTTATTTTTCTGTATTGTACGATACTGAGGGTCATAGAATTACAGACTTAAAGAATTATAATACTGCCTATTTGTACTTTTTCCAAAAAGTATTATATAAGTTTAAATTTTACTTTGAAATGTCAGCATTGGTAAGAATATTTAAGCTCAAATAATATATTTATGAAAGGGAGATGCATACTTTTTAACCTTTTTGCCTTTTTTCCACTTCCCCCAAGAATGCAAGCTAACGTTTGTTTGTTTGTTTGTGTGTTTATTGCTGGAGAAATGGAAGTTGATGGTATATACGCATCTCTTTATATAATACATTGAATTGAGAAAAATAGAGTACTTGCAGTTTTGATTTTTAATAGAGTTTGAATTATTGTATTAAATTTCATTACTGAGATCAGTGTTTTCAAGAGAGCAATTTTCTAGTTGAATAATTAGATGTTTGGAATACAAGATAACTGGCATTTATACTTAATGTGCATTTTACCCAGAATATAAAATCCCTTTGTAGAATAATTCAGCATTTTGTATTCAATAGACTTGAGTGAAATCCAGATTCTACAACTGATCTTACACTCATCCACTTTCCTTTTCTTCTCTATAAAATCTCCCAGTATGTTCCAGCAAGTCCCCTCTGCAGATTAGATCTGAATTCAGTGAGAGTTGATCAGGAAAGGTAGAATTCAATAGCATATTACTGTCCACTTTATCCACAGGCATTGGATTCAATGAATTCAGTATCAATCAACCAAGAATTAAGAATAACATGAACTCATCAAAAATATCAAAACTGGAAATATAGTTCTTAAGAACATGATGGCCATATTCATCTAAACTCTTTTAACAGCCTCTAAACGAGGATTTTCCAAAGTGGTCATTACTGATTCCAGGGATGGTGGGACTATAATTATTCTTGTTACTATGATTGGATGCAGTCAGACAGATGTTAAATTGAATTTGGCATTTTTATCAACCTAATAAGTACTTCCCAATTATTATTAATAAATAGTAATTATTTGGGAAGTAAATATTAGTTAAAGTAATATTTATTACATTATTTTCATACATTAAGTGTTTGGGAGTTGATGTTCAAACTGAAGCTTTATAAAGGGATTGATGAGCTGCTCTAAACTAATAGATATTCCATCATCATACATTTTGTGGTACTACATTCTTCCCCTACAGTCCCAGTATGTCTGAAGAGTGTTAAGTCAGTAAGGAACCCCTGAAGTAATACACCTCTGAAGTATTTTTTTTCATTTGTGCTGATACTAAGTATCAACTTCCCTGGACAACTCAGAGTTATACTATTCTGAAAAAAAGAGAAAACATTACATATTTCATCTGCATTGAATTATTTTCCTCTATACTGTACATATATCCCGTTAATGGTCTTTTTACATTTAATATTACATTGATCAATCGTTTTATCAAAATTAAACTTTCAAAGTAAATAAGATTGGAATGTTTACCCCAACATGGAAATATTTACCCCATAGATCAGATACTTCAAAACCCTTTGTCATTTTAGCAGCAGGAGAAACAAATATAATTGTAATCTACAATGAGACTATCAGTTGTTGTCTCTTCCTTAGGAGAGGAAGCAGGCACAGATTTCAGGAGAATATTATGTTTTTGATTGAATGGCAGTTCCTTAATTATTTTTAATTAGCTTTTCCATGAAGCTTATTGTTTAACTCTTCTTATTCACTTATATTTTTATTGTCCTTTTTTGTTTACATGAAGTAGTAAATTTTGATTATAAACTCCTTGGAGCAAACACTTATCTGTTATTTTTAATTGCTGCTTATAAAGTATCATGTGCAGTCTTCAGTCTTCAGGAGTATTATAAAATGCATAACATTAATACAAAACCAAAACTAAATAAAAGCAAATGTTTATTTATTTAGTAACCTCAAGAGGCACAGCAACTCTAGCTGACATACAATGAATGAATACAACATATAACCACACCAGAAACAGAAAAATAATAATACAGCATTAAGAATCCATGTAAAAAAAAACAATAATTATCCAATAGGTCAGTTCAAATCAGGATCACAAGTGAAAATACAAATCACTCTATTGAATGAGCCAAGATTTCAAGGCTTTTCTTAAAGAAAGCAGAGTCAAGTTACGCAAAGCTTTAGGAAGAATATTGCGCCTCTAAAGTGCTACAAAATGAATCAGATTACCATATTGATGGCCAATTTACATTTCCAGGATCTCATGAATAATGTTAATTCTTTTAAAATATTTATCATGTTTGGTTATATTTCTGAGATCAAGCAGTTAACAGATATAACAATGTGATTACCTCTTCACAATATTGAAAATTCTAATTTTATTCTAAATGTTTCTTTTTCAAATTCTCTTTCACTTTTGCCTCCAAAGTTCTCAATTCAACTCACCTATCACTTTTCAGTTCCACTCACACCTATGTGAATTGCATAAGGAAGAAAAAAAAATGAACCCAACCCTGCCCCAATTACATCACTGACAGGTATAAACTTGCTCTTCCGAGTTGATCAAAATCAAGCTTCTTGATTTTAAGGTTGTGCAATTAGCTACTCAGAGAGGTGTTTTTCTTTTTCAAGATGGTTTATTATTCACTTTTGTTTAGTTTATGTAGTATGTTTTTTAAGTTACAACTTTTTTTCCCTCCCTCAGAAAAGAAGCAATGAAAGGGGAAAGGGGAAAAACTCCATTTTTCTCCATTGGAAGACTTCCAAAATAAAGATGATTAGCCTGGAAACAAAACTGGCTGCTTGTTCTCAAAATTTCATAAAAGTGAAAGAAATTAAAGAGCAGACAGAAAATCATCAAAGGCCAAAATATAAATTACCGGAATCTTTCCACTACTTCTCTGATATTTTAACTTTTTTAACAACAATAAAAATAAAACTTTCTTCACAGACTTAACTGTAGGCCAGGTGAAGGAAGAAGGAAGCATTGCTTGAAATCACAGCAGAAGATAAAATACCTCTCAACCAAGTTAACCTGAAAAATTATTTGGGCTGGGAACAAAACATTTTCCTTTCCTTTGATGGTGATATCACTATTTATTTCACTACACTACATTTAACTACATTACATGCATGTTGAAAAAATATAAACAGCACCTAGTAGTAAAAAGTTTTTTATTTTAAAAAAAATCAAGCAAGACCACATATTTTACTTTTATAATTTCAAGTCTGTACAGAATTCTGATTCTTAGGCTCAGACATTCCCATGAATCACTGGTGGCTTTCCCCACATTACAGGAAGAGCACAATAATTTTTCAGCAATACTTCTGTGCAGAGTATGTACACTCTTGTGAAACTCACACATCAGCCTTTTACAGGGGTCATATAAACAAGAGGTCAGTCTCTTCTGCCAAGTTCTAATCCCTGTTGAATTTTCAAGGACTTGAGATTTACTCTTTCAAAAAGAGGCGTTCCTTGAAGTTTTAGTATATCTTAAGAATAACAACCAAGAGAATCTTGTATCTAAACTTTAATACTTATAGTAATATAACTACAGAAAAATATTATCCAATGAAGTATAAAATATGTCTATGAACAAATTTTGAGTTTAGGACATATGACACATATATAGCTCACTATTTAATCAAATATGAGTTTTTAAAATAAAAAAAAAACCACCTCTGTTCTCATTTCCTGATACTCTTCTGAGATTGTGCTAGCCAAAAAACTGAAAACAATGGGAGGGTTGACTTTACAGCTCTGTGCTTCTTCTATTGACTGTTAACCTTCATTAGAGTGATCAAGCTCATCTTCAAAAGCCTGAAGTCACCAAAATGGGAGGGGATGGGGGGACTGTTTGGCCTCTTCCATCACTCAGCATTTAACAAGTATCAAGAGTTATTTCTGAAATTCACATTTTGATAACCAAGCGTCAGATAGAGCCATGAAGCATTAAATCTTAAGGAGACAAAAGAAAATCTCAAAACATCCTCTTAAGAAAAGATGTTATACTTAACTCACAGTGTAACAGAGTAACTTTACAGCGGTAAAGTTAATGAGTTCCTTTAATCAAATGTGAAATACAGAGGTGGTAGGAAGTTATACTGGCCTGGCTTAATAATGAGGGAATGCAAATGATCGCTGGATGCCCTTGTCCAAAGTGACTATACAGAAGCCACAACATGAACATCATGTGCAAAGTGTGCTCCTGAATAAACAGCTCTCTCGCCATATATCCAGAAGACAGATTCCAGGCTACAGCCCAGCCTCTTTCTTGGCGAAATTCACATGCACTGAGAAAGTGGATGACTTGCTCCCTCTCGTCTCAGACTTACCTTTCTTTTGGTCTATGGCGGAGCTAAAGGTGCTCAATAACAAAGCGAAGAGGACAGCAGCGGTAGGGACCCGTCTCGCCCCTAAATGTCCCGCGCCAGTTGCTGAAACTCCCGGAGATCGGCGTTTCCCGTGCCCCATCCTGGTTGTGCGCGGCAGCAATCCAGAGCCTGTGCGCTCGGCAAAGCGGGGCTGTGTGAGTCCACTCGTTGCGCTTTTTTTCGGTCTCTCCCTCGATAACTCTGCTTCCTTTCCCCTTTTGCTTCCAGTCTCTCAACCACTACCCATGCCGAAAGACTGAGGCAATTCCAAGATGGGGGGGGGGAGAGGAAGGAGGAGCGAAAGGAGGCTCTTTTTATAGTGGTTGCTGCCTGCGGCTGCCGCGCACTCACTCGCTGACTGGGCAAATGAGGGAACGATCCTCGGGAAGCCGGCCCCGCTCCGCGTTCGCTCAAGGGGCAAAGAAGCTCGCGCCTTTTTGCAGGAGGGGCCAACATACAGCAAACACCGTGCGAGGAGCTCCCAGCACGCACGGCACGAAGGAAAGAAAGTAGACTAAAAAGACATCCGCGTTCCATCAATCCTCCTCCTCTTCCTTGCTAAGCTTGCAAACAAAACTTTTTCCTCCTAGAGCAAACCAATGAAAAATAAGAGGCGGGAACTATAAGAAATAAAAAAGAACTGGGTGTGAGGGGAGAGGCCCTATCTATGTTGCCTTCAGGTGGAGTTTTGTACCTGTCCAGTGCCGGTGATGGGAAGGGCCAGAAATTCCTGTCCAGCTGGCTGAGCTGTGTAATACGCATGTGCGCTTTACCTAGCACTATTAGAGGTTTATCTGCTGCAGCCGCCACAGTAACGGTGCTACTGATTTACCTGTGGCTGCAGCTTTCCCGCTGTTCCAAGAAATGAGATTAAATCTGTGCTAGCAAGAAAGAAAGCCAGCATGTCATTATGCAATCAGTACCTTTCAGGAAAGTTGTAGCTAAGCTGAAGTGGAGTCAGGAAACAATCTTACTGTCCAGAGTAGCTTGTGCAACACTTTGGCCAGTCACGAGATTCCAGTGACCTTTGAAGCTATTCCTTTATATAAAAATAAAATGTTTTTATATCTTAAAGACAGAGTTCTTCCAGTTGCTTTGTCCTTGAATTGGCAGAAAATTATAGTGGTGTAAATTTGGCAATCCCTATTTTACTACAGGCAGAATATCAGCAAATGGTAGTGGTATTATTAATGTATGCAGGCCATGCAAAGGACTGAGATTAGTGGATTACCCCTGAGATTTGTTTTTCTTCTATTCCACCAGGCTACAAATACATTCAAACAGAGCCTAAAATATTAACTGACCTTCCAGGTAGTCCTGTTCACCATAGCATCTACATTCAAAGTCCAAACAAAAGCAGCCAGATGTGACAAGGCTGTGTCATGAAGAGACAGAGAGAAAGCACTCTCGTATGTCACCAGGGAGCCCCACCTTCACCTCCATTGATAGGTACTTTTGAGGCTAATCTAACACTCTCTGGACATCAAATAAGAGTACTAGCGTGTTTGGGGAGAGTATCTATCTTGAAAAGATCAGAGACTATCATGACTACAAGATAGAAGAATCAGGAAGACAGTGCCCATTAACCAAAGGGAAGGAGTATGCTTACACCCACCTAAAGTGGCTAAATAGAAGCTGGGGTAATCAATAGAACTGTTGACAAAGTGGATCAGGTTTTATCTGTGTAATCACTTTTCAGACCATTGCATTTTTTTCAGATATATTTTCATTGGACTTGATTTGTAAAACAGATAATTATTTCTTTGTTTTCAATCTTTGTATATTTGCCATGGATAAACAACTTTTCTTCCAGTAGTCCTGTAGCTGCTGACCCTAGCTCCCCAACCAACACTCAGGAGTTGTGTGGCTCATTTGTCACCAGATTTCCAGATACTGTGACACCAGCACAGTTCTTGTTGATTAAGGGCTCAGGAACAGGGAGAGGAACAAACTGCCGGCCCGCGGGCCAGTTTCATCATACCGAAGCCGCACCCACCCCATTGCCAGCAATGCAAAAAGAGTCGTGATACGTTGCGACACGTCACATGACATGGAGAGTTTGACACCTGTGGTCTAAGGGGTAAGGAAATCTCAGGTTTTAGTAAGCTGCAGTGAAAGATTGGATGGACCTGGCTGAGGGACTATGTCAAGTCTAATTCTACTGTGACTGGATTAACAATGTGTTTAATGGGGAAAGGTCCCACAAACTAGGTCCCAAGTTTTTGGAGGGTTGAAAAAAACTGTAAATAATGTGTGGAAAGATAAACTTAGTTTCCCACTTTGAAAGCCTTTGGCTCAGTTCTCTTCTTGTCAGCTTGTGCTTTGTAGGCATTATGAGCCTCTGTGACAGCCTTCCATACTATAGGTCAGGTATTTTGTAGTTGGGAAACCATTACAGCCACAACCAATCTGGTAGATAAATTACATCTCACCATATTATTATTATTATTACATGCCTGTTTCTGAATGTCATTACTAAAGTTTCAATACACAGAGAGACATATTCATACTGCTTTCCCAAACCCATTGTTTATTGAAGAAGGCTGAACTAGAGAAGCTAGGAAACCCTGTTTTTGTGTTGTCTTACCATAGTACTTGATCTGGTTGAGTTTTATCATGTTTTCACTGTGTCCACAAATATATTCTGTTTGCTCAGCCTTAAAATGGTTATTAATGACTAATAAAAATGGCAACATCAGATTCATGATCCAGTTCTTGATTTGCTTGAAATCATCCTGGAGGAAGAATAAGCGCTTTGGTCACTCATCTAGTTCATCAACTGAGGAAGGTACATACAGCATACAATTTGTTCCCTCCATCCTCATGCCTTTTCACTTGGATGTGAGAGTTCCTATGTATCTTTTTCATACCCAGGATACTTTTTATTAGGATACCGGACAAGATTATTCTTTTTTTAGGCTTTTTCAATGTATTTTTCTGGTAGATTATTAGCAAACAGAAATAAATAATGGTGGGTTAGATAGCAAAATGTTTCCTATGCTGTCCACCACAATCTGCATTCAAAGATTAAAGGAAATTTCTTTCATTATAAAGAATTGTAGTAGAAAGACAATATAAGGCAAAAGGAAAAATTTGAGAATAAGTAGTAAAAAAGAGCTTTTCTTTTGCTAGTTTAACAGAAACTGTAGTTTCTGTTTCTGTATTTACATAGTTTAAAATATATTTCTGCAGTCAATATGATTCCTTTCTTTACTACTCACTCCAAAGCTGTAAAGGCAGTTTGAAAAGGAACATAAAATAGCATTTCCATGAATAAGAATAGTATATTATTGTTTAAATATGGTAAAAGGAGAACACCACTTATGGAATCTGTTGGATAAAAGTGATGCTAAAGGTATGTTAAAGGTAGATAATGAGAGTACAAAAAAAGAAAAAAAAGAATGCAGAATGCATACTTTCTTGAGAAGAATAAAGAGCAGAAACATGTTAAAAACTGACCTTCAAATAAAAATGTGAAAATTTGAATTAAATAGTAATTACAAGAGATGAAGCTCTACAACATTTTCTATTTTTATTCCAAAAATTAATGGTATTGTGCCTTCTATGAAAAACATGTAATTATGAACAAATTTTAAGAGTATTTGTCTCTAGAGACAGGCTGTGTTTCAAAGATGTTATGAATGAGGGATAAGTGCTATTTGTCCAATTTATATAGCTGCCCATTTCAATAAGTAACTGGTCAGAGTACAAGTTTTACTTGACAACACTGAGACTGATTTGAAAATGAATTTAAAATGACAAACTACAAGAATGACAAAAAAAAGTTTCTATACTGGACATACAAAAGAAACTGGCTCATATCTTAATTATTAAAAGGGAGATACAAATTACAAACCAAGAGAGTGATTTGGATAGTTTTCTTATATTGAATTTACAAAAGAAGCTTGTTAAAGACTTGAAGGACCTTATTAAAAGGGGCAAAGAAGAAATGAAAAGATATCAAATTTTAGGGCATTGTTTGAAGGGACAAAAAAATCAAGATTGTTAGAGGTAAAAAGAAGGAATATAAAGTTGATTTATTTGATCAAGGATAAAATAGATATGTTGTTATCTCTGGTAAACTCTAATGAAACTTTGCTAATATCAGGTCTGAAATTATTAAGTTTATTATGGATTTGCTTATAAATTAGGGATGGGATATGTGAAGTATAGATCATTTTAAGAGATTAATTATTAAAATTGCTTATAGTTGTTGTGATGACTTCACAAAGGAGTGAAGTTGCAAATTGACTTCCTCAAGTCAATTTTCTGGCCCAAATTTTGAGATAACTTATTTCATTTCCCCCTCCTCATCAGGAAAACTATTTTTTATTTCTGTTCTTTTAAAGACTGATGCTGCAGCGATATACTCTCTAACCCTTGAGACAGACCTCTGTCCTAAATTCCAGACCTGTACATTACTAGTTAGGTGGACTGTATGCAAACCACCATTTTTTAAAGGAATAAATGTAGAGTTTTTACTGCCTCAAAAGACATGTTGCTCAGCATCTTTAGGTCTTGCTGCTGCAGGCAGTTCACCACTTCTACCATTTCCTTGGTAGCAGAAGAGCTGATCAGCAGTTCAGATACTTTGTTGTGGTCCACAAGGATTTGTAATTTATCAAAGTGCTCCTTTTCCCTTCATGAGTTGGTCAGGGCAGCTTATCTATTATTGTCGGGAGGATAAATTTGACATATTCAGAGAGTATGGGGAAGAGGAAACAGTAGCTAAGACATATCACCACCAAAGCCAATATACTTTTGAGCACAATTGGTACTTTGCTGCTGAAATAACTCTGTGGTACAATGTCAATTTTCAGAAAAAGGATCATGAACCCCCTGCTATGTAATATGCAGATTTGCTATTCCTGCAGTTAAGCTGTATAAGGATAGTTCAGTCTATATTTATACATTCTTTGAGGAGTAACAAATTCCTCTTGAAATGGACATGAAGCCTAATTTCAATGAAAATTTGGGTCTGGTTTTGCTGCTTGAAATACCGGACTAAATTACTTTTTTTGACAGCATTATCAATGCCTTGACCTTGAAGGGCAACTTTATGTCTTCATAGGAAGAAAGCATTAGCATAGATGTAAAACACTATTCTTTGATCCTAAGAGCTTGAAGAAAGCTTCGAATGAGCTGAAACCAAACACAGTTGATACAAATATTCAAGCACAATCTAAGCAAAATTTCAACATTTATATGAGCAGACCAGTTTGGGACACCATTCTCCCATGCCAACATTTATTGTACCAACATGGAAGATCTTGTATCCTCACTGCCATAGTGCTTTGCTAATTTTATTGTGACAAGACAGAAGATTCAATAATATATCCCAAAGGAAGAGAGACTTTATTTTAGAAACAGTATCCCATGTGATTCTGGACTGTTTCTTTTCATATATTTTAGCAACCAGGCAATGTTCTTCTTCTCCCGTTCTCATGCTGGCATAGAAAAGAAGATTCTTCTGAGTGGTCAGGTCACCAGATGTTTCTAGAACAAATCCTACATTTGTTGCAATTCTTATGATGTTAACTTGGTGATTTTGATATTTTTGATATATCTTTCTTGTTATTTATAAATTGTTTGTTTCTTCAGTATGTCTGTTTCCATATTTGTCAAGTCAATTAATCAATCAGAGCATTTTCTGTGACAAAGCATCATTGTATTTAATTTTTTTTAAAAAATAATAATTCTGTAATGCTCATAACATGAGGTAATTACTGATATATTTAATAGTTTGATGGATAGTTAATATAATTGAATTTTGTGAAATTTCATCCAACTATTGTGACATGGCATTTGGAATCCAGTTCCATGTGTACCAATTATTAAATCTTAACTTAATGAATTTATGCCTTTATTTGCCCAGACCAGGATAATAAGTCATCATAGCTCATCATAAACTAAACATACAGCAATGGAAGCATAAAAAGATGAAATCATGCATCATAAAAGGCAAGCAACATACTTCAAGTCAAATCTAGACTTCCTAAGGGAACCTGTAGTGGAAAAACCCAATGGAAAAGACAAGAGACAGCAACACAAAACAATAATTCTTACTTTAAGATTCAGAGGTTTATTTTGCTAATAATTTGGAACATAGCAAACATAATAAGACAACATCACTTACATTAATAACTCATTGCAATGAGGACCATATGGCATAGCAAATTCCAAAAGAACAGCTATAGGCCAATGGCCCCGAGCTAGACTTAAACTAACATTTTTATACCTTTCTTCTAATGACCACCCACAGATAGTCATTATCTTGCAAAATCAGTTCCTTGTTCTTTCGTGCTGACCAGCAGTTTCTGCATACACCTGTGTACATCTGAAACCTCTATCCATCTGTTACTTTCAGTTCCTCTTTTCTCACGGTTACAATACTCATGTTTCAAATATACACAGAACTACCTACTTTGAATTTCATATTGCACAAAGCTCAGCAGATCACAAATAATACATCCATATTGTCAAACAATATAGAGTTCAAGTTAAAGCTTTGTTTCAAATCACTACTATGGGGCCTATCTCAGGTTTGCTCCAGCCTCATCTTATTATATGAAGAGGGGGCTATATTTTCATTTCCCACAGTTCCCACTTCTTGTCCGTAAGGACAATACACATGATTAGTTTGTGGCGTGCAAGAAGAAAATTATATTTTAATTCAACGTCCTTCATTTAAGATCAAGGAGGAAGAAACTACTGTGATTGGTAGGCATTACAGCTGTAGACAAAAATACTTTAGACAGATTGAAAGGTTGACGATCTGTGCATAGGAGTATAAGTAGGGTCACTTGTGGTTAATGTAATGGTTGACTGCATAAAAGACCTAACAGAGGGAGCCTGGAACTTGCTGGCCATAAAGAGGGGGAACAGGTCAAGGAGAAACGATGAGAAGATAAGTTGGGCCAGAAGCAGCAGCATGGGCATTGATTGTCATAAGGGACACTGGAGAAGACTTAGGAGTAATAGAGAATATGCACTTCTTGACAGTGCAAAAAATCAAATATAAAAGGAAAAGGACAAAGAGAATAGATAATAAAAACAGCGTAATCTGGCTTCCCAGGCTAGAAAATATGTTAGAGAAGACTCCCAGAAATCTCTTGTCATTAAAATCACCAGAGGAGGAGGGCCATTCTTGTAGTTCCGTACAGCTTGCTGTATTTTAGCAATATTGTGGAATAGACTACGGTTGCCATTAGGAATGTAGACACAGCACGATGAACCAACAAGTTTGCATATGCCTCCTTCCTTGGCTAAAATGTAGTCAAGAGCCAAACAATTTTGCAAAACAGTGGTGTGAATGGCAGTGAGTTCAGAACCAATGACTTCAAACTAGAAGTGGTGGTGTTAACCAATGTTTCTAACAAGACAGAAACCCGTTTACATTGTTCCCATAGCATAGTGATGCCTAATTGAGGGACAACGATGCCCAAAAATTGGTTTCACCCACTGGAAAGGATGTCTCGTTTTGGGCGGGAAAAAAAGTGGGTTCATGGAGGTCAATAGGGGTTATCAGGGGTAATAGCCCTGGGAAAATGGTGCCCAAATAACAATGACCCTTCCATCCTGCAGGGAGAGAGCGATAAGCCTGATTGCCACAAATAAAATGTAATCCTGGGGGAGCAATCATTCCATACATCACCTTTGCAGGGGAAAAAAACAAATGTCTCTTTAACAGAAGCATTTGTTTCCGTACTATAAGGTCTGAAATATGGGACAGTAGAGCCCATTTCCATTGCAATTAAATAAGAGCAATAATGAAAGGAATAAGCTGTGGAATTAAAGAACCAACAACAAACCTGTAGAAATGGAGTGGGACCTTTTGGAAAATTAGGTCTAAAAAGTTGTAATGCATTTTCCACCATGTTGGTGGATGGGAGTGCATTTATAGCCTCACTCATTTTATAGTCATAATAGGGACATTGATGCCAAGGATCAAATATACAGGAGTCTCCCTCCTTGGGGGTCACACAAAATAGCTGTTGGTTGGGGTCATGTCTGAAGGAGCATGGCCTAACCAAAGTATTTTGTGCATTCTGCCTCCAAGCAGCTTTAAAAACTATGGTAAAGTTACACATGCTATACCCCACAGTATGCCCCAAATTGATACTTGATCCAAAAGATAGGGAAATGCCGGTGGAATCGAGACAAAAGTTCCCTTCTTCAGTTTCGGACAAGGGGAATGCTTTGGGGAATGGTGGGGAAGGGACAGCAGCCTTCCAATGCTCATGGAAAGGAGAAGAATAGGTCACAGGGGGAAAGTTTAGAAGGCTGGCAGCTAGCTGTTGGGAATACCAACTGTGTGGCAGGGCTCTAGCAAAAAGAAACCATGTGGTCAGTACCTCCCGCATAGTTGCACACCCAGCAATGACTAAGCTTTTCTGAAGCGTGAGCTGCCCGATAGGCATCAACTAGGCCTAAATATATATTGGTAGTAAAGTCATGTGTCATTGCTGTGTCGGATGCTACAGTTGGTCACACATTTCTTCGTTTATGGAGCAGGATGTCCTGATAGTGGAGTCTCTCGAGATGGTCAGGAGCCTCAGTACACGTAATGATGGGGTCTTCATCTTGAGGTGCAGGTCGTTGTACAAGCGAACAGTGATGCTAACAAATAGCAGAGCTGCAATAGTCCAAACAGCAGGCACAAGACCTTTTCTGATGCAGACAGTTTCTTGTAGGCATCTTTGTGCTTCCATGAGGTTGCACCTTATGTTTCTTCATTGGTTGTTGGAAGGGATGACATTGGTCAATGCTGATGTTGTCTTGGCTGTAGGCTGTATCGAGAGGGGAAGCAGAGGTTACTAGCACTTGCTTCATTGTTGGGCAAAACTTCAATTTTTGCCTTGTTGGCAATAAGTGGTTGAGGTTGGCTGGTGTCCTTGTCTGGGGCTGGAATCTTCTTGCTGTGCAAAGCATGCACCCAGGAAGTCAGACTTTAACACTTCACAGCAATATTGGTGGTCAGAAGAATCTGGAAGGGGCCCTTCCAATGAGGAGCCAAACAATTCTTTCATGGAAATATCTTGACAAGCACCCAATCGCCAACAGCCAAAGAGTGATAGGGATGAAGAGATTCTTTAGGAAGTGTAGCAATGACTTGTGAATGATAATCTTTTAAAGTGGCAACTAGGGTACGGCAATAGTCTAACATGACACTGTCCAGGGCATGAATGTCAGCCAGGTGTAGGAAGGATGGAGGAGAGGCAGGCATCCACATAGGCCAACCCATCAAAATTTCATGGGGGGATAGGCCAGTTACTCTGGAAGGAGTCATTTGTAAAGACATCAGGATAAGAGGAAGACAATCTGACGATTTTAAGTTGGTTTCGTCACATAATTTTGCCAATTTGTTCTTAAGGGTGGAGTTCACACATTCCACCTTACCTGATGCTGCTGGATGATTGGGACAATGAAGCTTTTGATCTATTTGTAAGGCCTTGCAAATTTCTTTAATAATCTGATTAGAAAAATGTGTGCCTTTATCATTTCCTAAGTAGATGGGAATACCAATGTGAGGCAAAAATTCTTTTAGGAGTCATTTAGCAACAGTGATGGCATCAGCCTTTGCACATGGATAAGCTTCTACCCAACCACTATACATACAAACAAGAACCAAAACATATTCGTAAGAACAGAATTTGGGCATTTGAATAAAGTCCATCTGGCCATGAACAAAGGGGCCCCAGGGTGGAGGGTGGGAGCCAGGTTGAATGGGAACAGAACGACCAATATTAAATTATTGACAAATAGTACAGGTAGAGTAGACTTGTCTTGCCATGGCATGAACTCCAGGGCAAACCATTCTTTGTTGATGGTGGAAGACACTCCCTCCTGGCCAACATGGGCAGGCCCATGTTGGAGACGAACAACATAAGGCAAGAGGGACCGAGGGCAAACAGGGCAACTATCTGGATGTCGCCATACCCCAATGGAGTCAGGAACACAGGAAGACCTTGTCCAAACACGATGTTCAGAGGTGGGGGCAAAGTGCTGGGTGGCAACCAAATTATCAAGAGAGAAAGAAGGAGGAGTCGAGTCCAAAACGCACATCATTGTGGAGGGGGAGGCGGCAGAAATAAGAGCCGCCTTTTGGGCTGTTGCATCAGCTAGTGAGTTTCCCATAGCAACTTCATCAGAGGAAGTCTGGTGAGCAAGGCACTTAACAATTGCAACCTGAGAGGGCAAGTGAAGAGCACAAAAGATCTTTGACATATGTGACATTTTTAATGGGAGATCCCTGGGCAGTAAGGAATCCATGGAGCTTCCAGAGCTGGCCAAAATCATGCAGAACTCCACAGGCATAGCGGCTATCTGAATAGATAGTAACTGATTGTCCAGCAGCAAGTTGAAGAGCTCGAGCAAGGGCAACTAATTCAGCAATTTGAGCAGAATGTACATTAGGAAGGGGACCAAACAGCAAAGGCTTGAAGAGGGAACAAACGGCAAATCCAGCAACCAAGTTTCCAGCAAAGGAATGAAAACAAGAGCCATCAACAAATAGGACAAGATCAGAGTTGGAGAGTGGAACATCCTGGAGATCCTGGTGTGGTTTTGAAAGCTGTGTGCAAAGGAATTCACAATCCTGGGGTTCACCATCCGATGGAATAGGGAGTAAGAAAGCAGGGTTGAGGGAAGGACATCATTTTAAAGAAATATGGGGAGAAGATAAAAGTAAGGCTTCATATTTAGTAAGGTGAGAGGCAGATAAAAACTTAGTTCTAGTATGAAGCAATAAGGCGGAAACAGAATGGGGAACAGCCACCACCAAGGTGTGTCCAAGAACCAGGTCAGCAGAGCATTCCACCAATAGGGCAGCAGCAGCCATGGCTCGTAGACAAGGCGGCAAGCCAGAAGCAACAGGGTCAAGTGTAGTAGAAAAATAGGCAATGGGACGTTGGGCAGAACAGTAGGACTGAGTTAGGATGCCCAGTGCCCAGTCAGTTAGGATGCCCAGTGCCCAGTCACGTTTATGACAAAAGAGAGTGAAAGGTTTAAAATAGTCAGGTAGCCCCAAGGATGGGGCAGCAGACAAAGCTTGCTTAAAGTCAGAAAAAGAAGACTCAGCTGCAAGGGGCCAAGGAAGGGGTTCAGAGGTGTCATGAAGGGTGAGGTCATAAAGAGGCTGAGCTAAGGGAGCATAGGCAGGAATCCATTGGCGACAAAAGCCAGCCATTCCAAGAAAGGAGCACATAGCCTTTTGGATAGTTGATTTGGGATGTTGTAAAATAATCTGAACATGAGAGGGGAGAATAGAGCGAAAACCATGTGACAGGAGGACACCCAAATAAGTAACTTGAGAAAGACAAAGCTGCAGTTTAGATCTCGAAGCTTTATGCCCCTTAGCAGCAAGGCTTTGAAGTAGGACAAGAGAGTCAGTTAAGCAAGCTTCCATGGTGGAAGAAGCTAATAAAAGGTCATCGACATAATGAATGAGGTAGAATTCATAGAGAACACAATATCAGCCAAATCTTGTTTCAAGATCTGGGAAAAAATAGATGGTGACTCACAATAGCCTTGGGCTAAACAACGCCATGTAAGTTGCAAGCCATCATACTGAAAGGCAAACAGGAACTGAAAATCAGGATGGATAGGGATAGAGAAGAAAGCAGAAGAAAGATCCACTACAGTAAAGTATTGAGCAAAGGCAGGGATAGAGGATAAAATGATGGCTGGATTAGGGACTGTGGGATAAGAGGGGATAACTACCTGGTTACTTTTACATAAATCCTGCATGAATCTCCATTTACCTGTAGACTTCTTCTGGACAGGTAAAATAGGTGTGTTACACGGACTCCTGATAGGCACCAAAATGCCTTGCTGGAGAAGAGATTCAATAATGGGTTGTATGCCCTCCTGGGCTTCTTTGGACAGTGGTATTGGAGAACCCTAGGGAGGGGCTTGGTGGTGTCTAATTGTATTCAGGCAGGGTCCGCAGACCTGATGCACCCCACATCATCAGCATGGATAGACTAAAGGGCTTCAGGGACTTTGGAAAGAAGCTCAGTTTGTAAAACAGTAAGAGAGGAATCCGAGAGGGAATGAAGGAGATATAAGGAAACTTCCTCAGGAAAAAAGGAAAGATAAGCAACAACAGGGTGTTCTACGGAAGAGGGAACATCCAAATAGAACCCATCAGGTTGGCAATAAATAGTGCACCCCAGCTTGCAAAGGAGGTCCCTTCCCAAAAGATTTATAGGAGAACAATGACTGAGTAGAAAGGCATGTTCAGTAGAAATAGGTCCCAGGGTGACATCAGTGGTTTTACTAACAGGGTGAGGGACAGTTACATTTGTGACACCGATGGCATTGACAACCTCAGAAGAGGGCTGCACATAAGGAAAATCTGTGGCTCATAATGTAGAGTGAGTAGCTCCAGTGTCCACAAGGATAGTCTCCCATAGACAAAATAACCTCAGGGCTAGCAGAGTCGAGAGGGATAAGGGGGAAGGCAGAAGAGAGAGAAGGTGATAGTCATTGAGGAGGACGGAAAGGAATGGTAGGGACATGTGAGGATAAACATTTGGGACGTGGAGTAGGCATCTGAGGAGCAGGAAAAGTTGGGGAAGAGTCTATCGGGCCTGTAGGGCCAGGGCCAGGGAATGGAGGCGCAAGCAAGTAGGGACAAGAGGTCTTAAAATGTCCAAACATTCCACAGTGAAATCAAGAATAAGATGGTTGCGAGGGGGAAAAGGTTGGGGAGTCAGCCAAAGGATGGCTAGCAGGGATAGAACGAGGTGGCAGGGTAAGTTGATTTTCAAAGGCATGCAGTTGAAGAGCCATAAGCCTGGTTTCTTTTTCCTCCTGCTTTTGTTTCAGGGAAGTGGCATAGTGGTCAGCAATGGAAACAATTTCAAACAAGGTTTTAGCTTCCCAACCAATAACATTAGCCCAAATGGCCTCCGAAATTTTGGGGTGCAAACCATCGACAAAGAAAGAAACCATACCTTCCCTAGCATTAGTACGAGGATCCTGCATACCTGAATGTTGTTTGAAAACCAAAGTTAGGTGTTCCATATATTTGGCTGGAGATTCTTTCTCCTGCTGTTTGCAAGCCTTTGTTTTACTCCAATCAGTTTTAACAGGACAAACATCAGTAATATTGGCAAGTAATTGTGATCAGGCATTGGGTAATTCAGCAGCTGTGGGGGCCTGAAGGAGCCAAGCGACTTTTTCTTTAAGATGTTCCCAAACCCCTTTGGGGCAAATTACCCACATTAATTGATTCAGATCAGCCCAAGTGGGGTTATAAGCCTCAATGATAGTTTCTAGCTCTTCCTTAAATTTAGCAGGCTCCTCCTGAATGCTAGGGAAGGAGGCCGCCATGTAACTTGTGACCAGGGAACATGGACCTGAACAAGTTTAGGCACAACAACGCCATCAACATTTTCAGAAGAGCCAGGGAGAGTTCACAGGGGAAACTGGCTGATAGGTTGTTCAGAAGCGTGCGAGGGGATAGGGGGAGAAATAGCCTTAGGGGGAAAAAGAGAAGCAGCGCCAAGGGGAGTGGAAGAGAGAGGGGCAGCACTCTTGGTCCAAGAAGCAATACAATCGCGGGTAGTCAGGTCAGAAAGAAGAGAGGCAACACCTAGGGAAAGGGGTATAGTGGGATTGAGAGGGGAAGTGGAGGTCTTATCAGGAGAATTAGAAAAACGTGACAAAAGCGCAGAGCCATATTCTAGCCCCAAAGACTCATTAAGGCATACTAATTCAGTGCGGAGAAGGGGGTGTGCGCACTCTCCCAGCAAACAAGCTGACCCTTATTAATGGGAAAAAGGGCGACAAAAGGTGACCAAAAGATGCCCAAAGAGAGCATGGTCATTAAACCAATTAAAAGACACTATAGACCAGTGGTGGTGAACCTATGGCACACATGCCAGAGGCGGCACTTGGAGCCCTCTCTATGGGCACACGTGCCGTTGACCCAGCCTTGCCTCCTCCTGTGACCTCCTCCTCACCAGCAGCCCCCCTAGAGGAATGTCGCCCCCTGAGTGTGGCCTGTGCAGAGTAGTGCAGCCAAGGACATGGCAGCCAGGCAGCGTAGACAAGACTCTGCTCTCACACCCATCGAGCACAGTTAATGCTGTGGGGCACGGGCAGAGGGCATGGCCGCAATGGTGCTGCTGGGCTGCCTGGGCGATCTGCAGCAGGCCCTGGAGGTGGTGAGTGGCCCTGTGGGCAGGCGGGGTGGGGGCGGGGCAGGGGGTGGAGCGGGGATGGGGCCAGTTTTTGGGCACTCTGTCTCTAAAAGGTTCGCCATCACTGCTATAGACAATCTGAGCACAAGCAAAAAGAGAAAGGACAAACAAAGCTAAACAATACAAATAAAGGAAAATCATTACGCCAAATAAAAAGGCATAAGGATAGGACAGAAGTTCAAGAAACAATAGGAAAGGAAAACTTACTCCTAGTAACATAATCAAAAAACTCCCAACAATGTCAAAAAATAAAATTTCTCTTCTTTTTCATTGGTTTTAATGGAAAAAAGCTCTCACACTTTAGTTATTACTATTATACTGTCTTTAATAATAATTAGCTTTGAAAGTTAAAGATTAGTTACTATTTTACAGCTGCTAATTTGCAATTAAGCATATTTTGATTATGGGTATGTTTTTCATCTTAAACTAGTATGTTGTTAACATGGAAACAAATTTACAAGTGACTTCATGTACCAAGAGCTTTCACCAGAAACTTACCTTTAACTGGACGTTTGAATCATTTTATTTTAGATTCTTGTTGCCTGTACTTGCCTAAATACGCCAGTATACAAGGGCATCCTAAATTGGATCTATTTAAATATACTGAAGAATGATTTCATCCAAGAATTAAGAATATATTAGAACAAATTATATTAGAACAAAAAAAGAATTAACTCTGGAGGGATCATATTTTATTTCAGTGGGGTTTTCTTCTACAGAAAGATGTCTGTAATTCTCACAAGCATTCTATCACATGTATCTATTTATTTGATTATTTTCTAGCTCTAGTGAAACAGGAATTAATAATAATAATAATAATAACAACAACAATAATAATAATAATAATGCATTTTTGCCCTTTTAGCAATTCTCTTTCTAACTACTGCCAATTACTGCCAATTGACTGATCATTTAATTTTGTATTATAACTACCAACATTGGCTAAAATGAACAAAGTCTGAAGAGAAAAACACTTTTTATTTATGAATAACTAATTCTAGAGCATTTGAAAAATGTTAAAAGTTAACTGGCTTTATTAATTTAAGGGGATGTGAAAAACTACCTACAGTAACCTCTTTTTACAGCTTATCTGTATGGATTGTTCTCCAGCAGCAATATAGCTTTCATATATTCCAGCACAATTCATTTCTTCCATGTTTCTATTTAGGGGAGTATATAAATTTGGACATTTGTTAAGTCCAAAACTGAAAAAGGCATCACTTCTCAGCTAACACTACTTTAATTTTTCAAGGAGCATGTTAATTTTTCTCCAGTTTGAAGAATGCCATAGAACCTATCCTCAAAGTTCAGAAACCAGAATTGTCCACAGCCAATTCCTGTCACTTTGAATGTCAGAATGCATTAATTTATTTAAAAATAATTATTTATCAACTTAGAAAATATAACAACTGCTTATTTCTTAAAGGAAAAATATTAGATTTACTTTGGATAGGAAGAATTGCAATCATTAACTTGAATATACTACTTTTTAAAAGTAGCACATTATTTTCTGCTTCATATGATTCTAATCTTTCTTGAAAATAAAGTATTCAGTGACTTGTACAGTTAAATAATGTATATGGCCCAATAAAAAACCAAGAATTCAATTCCAGAATTTGTAGGAATTAAGAGAACAAAGTAATCTAGCACCCCTAAACTTCAAATTATAATTTTGTCAATTGTTTAACATGGATTTCAGAATTGATTATATTTCCTTATGGTTTCTTCTGTTCCCTTGAAGAATCAGATCTCTCAGAGGGGTTGAATGGATATATCTGTGTTCATAGGTCTCCTATACAGGTAGTCAACTTATGACCACAGTTGAGCCCAAAATTTCCATTGCTAAGCAAGACAGATGTTAAGTAAATTTTGCTCCATTTTATCACCTTTCTTGCCACAGTTAAATGAATCACTGCAGTTGTTAAGTTAGTAACTCGATTATTAAATGAATTTAGCTTCCTCATTGATGTTGCTTGTCAGCAGGTTGCAAAAGGTGATCACATGACCCTGGAACACTGCAGCCATCATAAATACACACCAGTATATGTCCAAATTTTGATTACATGACCATAGGGATGCTGCAATGGTCATAAGTGTTAAAAACAGTCACAAGTCACTTTTTTCTATGCCATTGTGACTTTAAACCATCACTAAACAAATGGTTGTACGTCGAAGACTACCTGTAGAAAGTACAATTCTACTTATACCCACTGACCATTGAACTCTGTTCATTGGCCCAATTCCTTGAGCATTTCCATTTCACACTGTTCATTTTTCTCTCAGTTGTGAGACTTGAAATTGTTAGAATATCTTCTTTCCAAAGTTCAGAGTGGTATATTTTCACCTCTAGAAATATTCTTGTAACATACTAAAGATGATGACCAGGATGACAACTGCTTGAAATAGTTCTGGCAGCTCTGTTCGGAAGCATTAACTGTGAAGCTGCTGATGAGCAGATTTATTTTTTTTTAAACTCCCTAAGAGTATAACATAGTGGCAGAGATGCAAATCTCCTCACTTTGACTAGATAGGAATATATAGCTTTTACCACAGAAGATATATATAATATATAGTACTTTTATGTTTATAATATATATGAATGTTCAATGCACTATATGCTTATACTGTAGTTACCTCAATTAATCTTTCAACAATCTTGTCAATGGGATGTGAATCTTGTGCTGTTCGTGGATTGAGACAATAGTCACTTACCAAATACTCATGTGAAATTCAAACTACCACATGTTCACAGAACATATTTTTTGTGATTCAGTGTATAATTCTACTATCCAGCCTTCTCCAATGTGGCATTGAGTAAACCTGGAACTGTTGTAACTCCTAGAATTCCGAACCCAGCCATTCTGAGATGGAGCAATTTTAGCACTCTAGGAAGGCAGCTAGAAGGTAAATGCACTAGTCAGATTTTGTTGCTCTTCTTCTGAATTGCTCACCTGGTTTGTATGTGTATAAAACAGCTGCTATGAAAGCCAATTTACATTATGTCCATTAGGTGCTTTTAAATCTCCTGTTTAATCCTGGATGCGGTGTTTAGAAACTTAGGTCTCTTAAAAACAAAAGGTTTTCAAAAGTGTAAGCAATATGATACTTAATCATGCAGATATTTACTGGCATGTTCTTTTTAAAAACAAAAAGGTGAGATCCTCCTTCCTGCCCCCAAATAATCACTGGTTGAGGTCTTTGGCCTTAGGCAAGTATAGTTACAGCATTTTGCTACCTGAGGTAGACCAGTACATACAAGGTACAAGACTATCAGTTTATCTTGATATCATTACACACCCAGTGGATAAAAATACACTTTGATTTTTAATTTTTCCCACATTTTCATCCCAAGTGCCTGTTATCATTTTAGACTATGAAATAGTCTAAACATGAAAATTGTTTTTGGTTTTTGAATATGCAACTATTATAGAGGGCATCTTGGAGGGTAAATGGGAAGTTGATTGGCAGAAAAAAGATCATGGAAGAAATTAGTTAGGACCCCATACCCTACAGTTAATGCAACAGAATGGAAAATTCAGTGTGCACTTTTTGTGGGAAAATGGACATTTTACTTTGTTAAATTAAAGTACAATACAACTAGTGTTGATCACATTAAATCCAATTGAAAGTCATGGGTCCTATGATTAACTTGAGATAGATTAGATCCTTATAAGAAACCTCTTGTAGTTTTTAAGGGTACACAAAATACTGCTTATTTTATACAGTTTTGATTTAACAGAGATAAACCTGTTTATTAAGTTACATGTGCACTGCAGTGAGGTACCATTTGATAAACAGTTGTTCTGTTTTTCATTTACACTGGCAACAGAGTGCCAAAGATCCTAAGATGACAGGCATTATTTTACTCCCACCCAAGACTGTAGAAATCTTATGCGGATCTCTCCTGTTCCAGAAAACAATCAGTCTTCCTGTTTAAATAATCACAGAGTGATTGGTACTTAAACTTTGGTGTGTTCTTCTCTATGCTTTCAAAGAGCTGTGTTCCTGTCCAGTCTTGATTCCTGAATGACCCAACTAAGAAGCTGCCATTTTATATAGAAACAACTGCATAATGTATGAGCTAAATTAAACCCTTTCAAGTCCAAACAAGAGATTCCACAGATAGTCATGGAGAATAAGAGGGCTAAAATCCTGTGGGACTTCCAGATCTAGATGGACAGGTATGTATTAGCTAATCAACCAGACATTGTGGTAGTAGATAAGAACCTAAAGGCAGCAGTAATGATAGATATAGTGGTGTCAAATGACAGCAATATCAGAAAGAAGGAGTATGAGAAGCTGGAGAAATACCAGGGCCTGAAGGAGAAACTAGAGAGGATGTGTAAAGTAAAGGTCAAAGTGGTGCCAGTGGTGGTAGAACCACTGTGAGTCTGTCTGTGAGTCCTAAATTGGAAGAGTGGCTTCAACCAATCCCAAGAACAACATCAGAGCTCTCTATCCAGAAGAGTTTAGTGCAAGGTACAACTAAGAATCTTTAAACTCACAAACTGCTCATAGAATGAGCTGACAAAACAGTTAATCTTGAAATTGCTTGTCCATGTCAGCAAGCAGTATTAGGTGTTTAATATAATTATTACACAATGAAACTGATATCATGAGAATCTCATATTGATATAGGTGAAGGCCATTAATGAATAGTTTTAACTAACTAATTTAATTGAAATGTTTTTACATTTATGCAAAAGGTTTTATACTACTGAGATTTTAAATTTTATGTCCTATTTCTAGAAGTACTTGACTGAATTTTGTAGGAACTAGGATCCTAGATGAGAAATGTATGCTCTGATCCATCAAGGCTCTATCTTCTTATGAAAGTTATACTATCTTAGACAGATAGGTTTATAGCTGCAAGATATAATATCATTCAATATTACAAACTTATATGGCAGCATCTATTTTCTTATGAATCAAAGGGCAATGAACAAAGTTCAATTTGAAACTGATAAGGTTTTAATTAACATTATCTGAGAGGAAATGTACTAGATATGATTTAAAGACTTGTTTTTATTTCCTCCAGTGACATTCACCCATACATTTGAAACAGTCATATCCAGGTTTTCCAGTGAGCCTATGTAAAAACAGAAAAAATAGTAAAAAAAGAAACTCATTAAAAATCACACATAACCATTAATATTAAACATTAGTAAAATATCATGAGGACTTAGAAATTCAGATCAAATTTGAAAAATATGGAGAAACACGTGCCCATTGTTTTTAAACTGAAACAGGGAAAAGCACAGTAGGTAGGTATATGCAGTGCTATAGAAAGAATGTCAGGGAGTCTAAAAACCAAACAGGCATAATTCCTGTTTACAGTTCTAGGTGATTCATCAGAAGAAAGCTTATATTTGTTCCATAGTCTGAGATTCCCAATTGTCCCATTTTTAAAGTTTTTGTTGATTTATTTTTATGTCCTGCCTTATTTTTATTTTATGATATAAAAATCCATAACAGAAAAGTATGCTTGCGACACTATTTACTATATAATATGAACTAAAAATCAGTAAACATAATAAAAAAGAGGGAAAGGAAAGGGAGGGGAAAAATCTGAACAATTATGTTACGAGCAGAACAGTTTCAAAACATTTGATCATATTGGTCAAAAAAAAATTTTCTCTGTCTCTCTTAAAAACACAACTCTTAATTCAAATATTTGTAAAGGATATATGTCAGTAATGAATAATTGCTTCTCATTTTATTCCAAGTAAGAAGATTGAAAGAGAATAGCAGTCTTTCAATTTTTAGTGTCAATTGCAATACTTATTCTACTCACAATAAGTCTGTTAATAATACTGTTATAAAACAAGATGTTAAGAGAAGATAGTCGATTTCTCAAGTCTGCTTTCATATAGAATTTGAACATTACCTTCTGAGTTTACAGAGCATTTTTCTTTGAGGTGGGGGTACAGATTCATAAAAAGAATTAGATTATTATTTTTCAACCAGGTGGGTGTACAGATTCATAAAAAGAATGAGATTATTCTCCACTTTTCCAATGCTGCTTTTCCAATGCTGCTTTATGATTCTGACTTCTGGCTTCACTCACACTGTCTGGGACAAATATAAATGTCTGATTTACTCAGCATTATACAATGGAAACAGCAGAAAGTTAGGAACTGGCATAATTACTTAACCTTAAGATTGTCAGAAGAATAATTTGGGGTTCCAACTCAAGTCAGGGCTCTGCAAGAATAAATAAAAATGAGATTCAGACAGCTGTGAGGAAAGAAGAAATATTTATTCCTTAAAGCAAAACAGTTTGCCTTTAGGGGCAGGTTGCTGAGAAATGAGGCACAGCAGTAGTTTTTTATAGGGAGAGCTTGTCCAGGGTGCCATGTGCTGATTCTAGGATGACATTTGAGGGGTGTATGTGCATGTGTATGTGTGTGTGTGGGGGTATGTTTATTCTTGTGAGCATGCAGATCCTCTGGGAGACCTAATTTAATTAACTCTGTGTTTGCAGACCTTATCAGTTAATATGTGGATTCGGTCTGGATAACTTATTTGGGGTTTGAGCAGTGGTGGGCTTCAAATATGTGAAGAATATATTTAATACTACTACTACTACTACTACTACTACTACTACTACTACTACTACTAATAATAATAATAATAATAATAATAATAATAATAATAATAATAATAATAATAATAATAATAATAAAGTTGGAAGAGACCTTGGAGATCATCAAGTCCAACCCCCTGCTCAGGAAGATAACCCTATACCAATTCGGACAAATGGCTGTCCAGTTTCTTCTTAAAAACTTCCAGTGTTGGAGCATTCACTGCTTCTGGAGGCAGGTTGTTCCACTGGTTAATTGTTCTAACTGTCAGGAAGTTTCTCCTTAGTTCTAGGTTGCTTCTCTCCTTGATTAGTTTCCATCCATTGCTTCTTGTCCTGCCCTCAGGCGCTTTGGAGAATAGCTTGACTCCCTCTTCTTTGTGGCAACACTTGAGATATTGGAACACTGCTATCATGTCCCCCCTCATCCTTCTCTTCATTAAACTAGACATACCCAATTCCAGCAACCTTTCCTTATATGTTTTAACCTCCAGTCCCCTAATCATCTTTGTTGCTCTTCTCTGTACTCTTTCTAGAGTCTCAACATCTTTTTTACATCGTGGTGACCAAAACTGGATGCAGTATTCCAAGTGTGGCCTTACCAAGGCATTGTAGAGTGGTATTAATACTTCGCATGACCTTGATTCTATCCCTCTGTTAATGCAGCCCAGCACTGTGTGGGCTTTTTTGGCAGCTGCAGCACACTGCTGGCTCATATTTAAATAATTGTCCACTGGGACTCAGAGATCCCTCTCACAGTTACTACTATTGAGCAAGTTACCCCCTATACTATACCTATACATGTGGTTTTTCTTGCTTAAATGTAGAACCTTACTTTTTTCATCATTGAATTTCATTTTGTTAGATAGCGTCCAGTGTTCACGTCTGTCCAGATCCTCCTGTATCCTAAGCCTGTCTTCTGGAGTGTTGGCTATTCCTGCCAGCTTGGTGTCATCTGCAAATTTGATGAGTTCCCCATCTATCCCCTCGTCCAAATCATTGATGAAGATGTTGAAGAGCACTGGGCCCAGAACAGAGTCCTGGGGCACCCCACTACACACTTCCTTCCATGTAGATGTGGTTCCATTGAGGACCACGCGCTCAGTACAGCCGGTCAGCCAGCTACGGATCCATCTGGTGGTAATGCTGTCTAACTCACATTTTTCTATCTTATCAAGTAGTAGGTTGTGATCTACTTTGTCAAATGCCTTACTGAAGTCCAGGTAAATTATATACACAGCATTCCTCTTGTCCACTAATTTTGTCACTTGGTCAAAGAATGCAATAAGGTTTGTCTGACATGATCTGTTTTTGACAAACCCGTGTTGGCTTTTAGTAATGACTTGGTTTGCCTGTAGGTGTTCCGACTAAGCAACAAACTAATAGAAAAGGTCTTAGAAGGGTCCATAACTCCAGTCCGACTATCCAGACATTAAAGGACCTAGGTAAAAAAGGGGAAAAAACTTCTACCCTTGATGTAGTCGAGAAAAGGTCAGGACTGGTAGTTCCCCAGTGCTCCAGGATCTTTGAAAAATATAGTTCAGTGGTTCTGAGATCACATCTACTAGTTCCTTGAGAACCTTGGGATGTAATCCATCTGGTCCTGGTGATTTGAACTCGTCTAGGCTGGACAGGTGCTCACTTACCATTTTCTTGCCTATCTTAACTTATGTTTCTATACTGTTTTTTATGGCACTATTTTTGATAGGTTGGTCTGCTTTTTCCCTTTGTGTAAAGACAGATGCGAAAAACAAGTTAAATAGTTCTGCTTTCTCCCTGTTGCTTGTCACCTTCTTGCCACCTTCACCCACTAATGGACCAATTGTTTCCTTCACTTTTTTCTTGTTTTTTACATGTTGAAAGAAGCTTTTTTTGTTATTTTTTACTTTGGTCACGAGCCTTAGTTCATTTTGAGCCTTAGCTTTCCTCATTTCATCTTTGCAGGCTCGGGCTATTTGCTGATATTCTGACTTAGTTATGTGTCCCTTTTTCCATTTTCTATACTTGTCCTTTTTATCTTTCAATTTATCAGAGAGTTCTTTGTGCAGCCATGCTGGTTTCTTTTGAGAGCTGTTATTTTTCTTCTTTGTTGGTATTGTGCTAGACTGGGCTTTTATTATCTCACTTTTCAAAATTTCCCAAGCCTCTTGAGTTGTTTTCCCCTAGAGGATTCTCATCCATGGAATCCTTCTCAAACCCTCTCTAAGTTTATTGAAATTAGCTCTCTTGAAGTCCAAGACTCTAGTTTGACTGTTTTCTAGTGCTTGTGCTTCCATAATGTTGAATTCCAATATTGCATGATCACTTCCTCCCAAAGTTCCTATGGCTTCAATACCTTCTATCATTTCATCTCTGTTAGTGAGAATTAGATCCAAAATGGCTAATCCTCTAGTTCCCTTCTCTACTTTTTGGGAGACAAAGTTGTCTGCTAGGTTTGTCAGGAATCTGTTTGATCTTCCACTTGGTGCAGAGTTTGTCTCCCAGTTGATGTCAGGGTAGTTAAAGTCCCCCATTACTAATGTGATGTGCTTCCTACATACCTTAGTTAGCTGACTAGCAAAAAGTTCATCTATTTTCTGTTTGGTTGGGTGGCCTATAGCATACACCTATGGTAATGTCATTCCCCCCCCCCCTTTTTATATTGACCCAAATGCGTTCAAGACAGTTTTCATCATTGTTGTGCTCTATTTCTGTAGAGATGTAGTTATTTCTTATATAGAGCAACTCCACCTCCTCTTTTATTTGATCTGTTTCTTTTAAATAATTTAAATCCCTCTAGCTGTGTGTTCCATTTATGGGTTTCATCCCACCATGTTTCCGTAATGGCAACAATATCATATCTGCCCTCATTAACGTGAAATTCTAGTTCACCCTGTTTTCTGTTTATACTCTGTGCATTGGTGTATAGACATTTGAGTCCTTTATGACCGGCCCTGTGTTTACTTTCTACATAACATGTGTGGTGCCTGAGTTCCCCTATTGTCTTACCACCTGTTTGGTTAGTGCACTTTGTGTGGCACTCGCTATTAGCAGCTTGATTTTGCTTGACAGCAAGGTTGATGTTCTTGTCCACACACACATCTATGTTACATGCACTGATAGCCCTATAATTTTTAGATTTCCGGGGACAGGGATGTTCTGTATCAATTAGCTCACTGTCCCTGCTGTTTAGTTTAAAAATTCCTCCAGAAAATCTGTGAATTTATAGCCGAGTAACTCAGTCCCTTTCTTTGATGGATGCAAACCATCTCTTTTGTACATTTTTTCATTGGACCAGCTGCTGACATTGTGACTAATATATCCAAAGCCTTCCCCTTTACTCCACTACTTTAGCCACATATTGAATTGTGCTATATGCTGGCCTTTTCCATTTTGCTCCTTATGCACTGGTAGAACCTCTGAAAAAATAAGCCTACAGCCTATTCTGCTAAGTTTCTGCCCCAGGCTCTGGAAATCATCCTGCACAGAGAGTACATCTTTTTGAGACAGATCGTTAGTGCCAAGATGTACAATAGCCTCCACGTCACAGTCCTTGCTGGCATTCTTGATTATTTTACAAATACGCTTCTTGTCCCTACTGGCAGTAGCACCTGGAAGACACCTGACCTCTTTCAAAACCTCTGTGTCCTTTCCTAAATTTACATCCCTTATAATTGAATTACCAACCAGAAGGTGCCTTCTCTTTTTGGGTGCCTTTCTGTTCTTGCATGACTGATGTGTAATACCTGATTCACACTTCTCCCTGTCGAAAACAAGTTCTTCATTTTGGACCAAGATCCCCTGCTTGGGTGGATGCCGCTTCTGGAAGTCCATTCTGGGCCTGGGCAATAAAAAATTAGCTACCGGTTCTGCTGAACTGGTGCAAACTGGCTGAATCCCACCACTGGGTTTGAGGAAGTTTCCTAATTTAGTTGATTGACTTAGTTTCAGTTTGACTGTCTATTATCTAGTGGAGCACTGATTCTCAAATCATTGTGGATTCTGTTGATATTTGAAGGGAAGATGGAAATAGTACAAAGAATAAAATATATTTGGATATAAAATTTCTCATAATCATCCCCTTGTACAAACATACACATGTTCTATGGACTGAGAAATTATTTTGGGAGGAATGTAATTTGAAAGTGTCAGTACAAGGCTAATTATCCTGACAAGTGACAACCCTAACAATCTGCCACACCCAGTCTTCCGCAAGTTTTTTCCTGGAGTTTCACTTGATGGGAGATCATTTAAGGCAGGCATGTCAAACTGCCGGCCTGTGGGCCAGATGTGTCACGCCAATACCGCGCCCACCTCATTGCCGGCAATGGGGAAAAAGTCCTGATACGTCGCGTGATGTCACATGATGTCACAAGTTTGACATGCCTGATTTAAGGTGTTGTTTTGCCAACAACATGCATTATGGATACATGGTACATCAATAATAATTGCATTTATTAGAACATGACAATAATTACAAGTATACAAATGAATATCCAATTTTTTCCACTACCTCTCTGTTCCATGAGTCCCAGGATAATCCAATCAATTCTATTGCTGGTAGGTTATCCTGGCATCTGTGATGATCAGCAGCAAGATGTGCAGTAAAACATCAGACAGACAGTTTGGTTGGTGAAGGCTAACCAAGTCCAATGCTGTTTAATTGTCAGTAGTTTGGAGAACTCTTTCTGAAGTGACTGAAGTTTCTCCTATTAAAGTATACGGAATCAAAAGACAATTGTTAGCAGTATTATGGAGGAGCCAGGATTCCATTAACATTCACCGTATATCTATGCCCAGTAGATTCAAGACTGTTATTAAGTGCCCATTTAGGTTCCATATTGTTGTTACTGGGCATTTTTCAGACCTATTTGTGTAGTTTTCAATTATGTTTACCAGCAAGAAACCAGGTTCTTCTTTCCACATATGGGATGTGCAAACCATCTCTTTGGGGGAAAGGTTCTCTTGGTAGCATAGACTGAGTGAGGGTCATCAAATCATTGATTGAGGTTCAAGATGGCCTAATTTCAAAGTGGCTTCCACTCCCATGGTCAACAGGACACAGATTAGCTGTTAAAAGAATAGTTTAAAAAATGATCAGTGCTATAATTAATTTACTCTGTTTGCAACCTCAGAATCTGATAAGTCTCCTGTCTTGAGTCTTAGCCCTGTTGCCACCCATATTAGGATAGGACTATTTACATTCAGCTATATTATAAGGCAAGACTTGTACTGTTCTTTACTTGAACTGTAAAAGTGTGTAATCATTTCTCAATTCTTAATAATTACCCAGAATAAGATCTTGCAAAGCTGGGCAGGTACATTTTCATCCTTACCAGATGGCATCTTAAGGGACAAAAATGAAACCCAGTAAACTTGAAATCCAGTAATTGTGCTCATGTGGCTTATTTAGGATTTTTTTAAAAGGTAAAACACAGGTAAAAGGAAAAAAAATACATACCTTTAGATTTTTTTTTCTTACTGGCCCAAATGGAGTCAACAATGCTGAAATGGAATTATTGAGAGAGGCTAAAATGCAAATTTCTCTTGGAGGCATCACAACAGATTAGGCTACAGTACAGAGATGAGGCAATAACAGTTGGAAGAAACAAAAATATGCCTTTTTCCTATGGCTAAGAGAAAATGACTTGCCCAAAGTCATCCAGCCTGCTTTCTTGGCTAAGGTAGGACTTGGACCCACATTCTTTTACTTTTTAGGTTGGTGCCTTAAATCAAACTGACTGTCATCACAAATTTGTTTATCTTCTTTTTCTTGGCTTTAAGAGAAAAGAAAACAAAGTTAGCACACATTTAGCAACAACCAGTTTTGTCTTTGTAATTCAAAATGTATTATTTAGTATACATTGATTAAAATGCAAAAATCACTTAAATTTTGCTACATTACATATGCTAGTTTCAGATCTTCTGAATCTCTTTTCTTACACTTTTTTATTACTAACCATATATAGTATAAGTCTTTTCTCCTGCTTCATCTCTACATCCTAGCTAGACTACTCTTTTAAAACATGGCATTCCTTTCTCTCTTTTCTACATACAAATGATTAATAATAATAATAATAATAATAATAATAATAATAATAATAATAAAGTACCTTCCCTGGAACCTCCAGTAGATCAGGTTGGGGGACGAGTCTGTCCTTTGGGATATGGTAAAGCCTGTTTACCGACAGGTCAGAGAAGAATTTTTGAAGGTCACAACCTCGTAAGTGGCGAAGACCTCCGTCCAACAAGGTGACCAATTAACAAGATTGACAGTCCTTCAAAGAGGAATCAAGATCCATGCTTCTCTTCTTGATTAGTTTCCATCCATTGCTTCTTGTCCTGCCCTCAGGCGCTTTGGAGAATAACTTTCTTACAAGCAAAGCATATACATTTATGAAAATCAAAGCTGTAAATGTGGCAGCTATGCTTATCCATATATTTCACTCATCTCTTATAGTGTAGTTTACAAATATAAAGACAGAAGGGGACTAGCATTGCTTTTAATATACTTTGCAATGGAATTTTGGAAACAAGCTTTTGCTGGGTTGTGGGTTTGCAGTTTCTTTCTCTTATTTAGCATGTGTGATAAGAAAAAAAGTAAGTTAACCAGGACTTAATAGAAAAAATCAGCTGACTAAATTTAGGACTGATTAAATTATCTTCAGGACTGTACTTGCAACATTGACAAACAAATTACAGACCAAGACACTCACACACGAGGTCTTGTCCCTTTTCTTGGGGAAAGGGATAAGAAAAGGAAGAAAAGGGAGAAAAAGATTTCTCTCTACATTGCCTTGCTGGCCAGGCAAAGCAACATGGAAAGATTATTCCTCATAGCTTAGTTTTCATAAAGAGATTTAGAATGAAGAAATGTTTAGCAGTTGCAAAAAGGGTCAGAATAGGCTGCAGAGTGGAGAGGAATTAAAGAGTCTCCCCTCCTCTTTTTTTCCTCAGCCTCCAGCTTTTACTTGGAGGCTGGTAAATGCAGGTAAAGTGAAGAAACAGAAAGATATATATTGCTTTCTATGGGTTAATTTCATATATCACCAAAACAGCATAATTAACTCATCTCTTTAACTTTTCTTACTTTAAACATAAAATTACAATATACATACATATACAATGACAGTAAATAGTCATACTTCATACATGTATGGCACAACATAGGAGAATAAACCCATCAGGACAAGAGTCAGCAGTCCATCTGCATTTAAAAAACAAAGGCCACTCATCTTGCTCCTTTAATAGATCTACCTTCTTTCTGAAACAGCTCTTGTCTTTGTGAGTTAGGAACATTTGAAAAACATAAAGTTAATTTTTTTGTTAATTGATGTTTATTCATCCATAACATCCTTTCTTATACATATAACAAAAAATCTGAGAATCAGTCATGATTGAATGGAAGAAACAAATTGTTGTTTTTTTAAAAAAAGAAACCAGGTAGTAAATAAACTTTTTATTTAATAAAATCTAATATGTTTGATTAGTATAAAGAAACTATGCTAAGCATTGGTGCAATATTATGTTCTATACAAGGGTTGATGTTTTTTGTGATTATTCAGATGAATTATGATGTACTTATTTTTAAAATGTATTTTTAGACATAATTTTGTGACATACTAGGATGGGATATATGCATAAAGGCATACATTTTACATGTGTCTTATATGTTCACATCTTTTACATTGCAAGTCCAAGTGTATTTTGATATCTGATGCCAGTTGTAGGATTAGGTTGCTAGGATTACTTTAGCATAACATCATGAATCATGAGATTGTGATGGTATTGGCAGCTCCAAACAGCCTATAGGACTTTATAAACACTGGACAGCCACTTGTCTGAAATTGTATAGGATCTCCTGCTTGAGCAGGGGGCTGGACTAGAAGACCTCCAACACCCCTTCCAGCTCTATTCTGATTAATTAATTAACTTGTTATATTGAAAAGCATATGGTTCTTCTGAGTTGATTCTGGAATCTCATAAAATCCAGGCATTCATATATAACCATCTATATTCCACTTGGAAGGCCCAAAATAGTTTGCAGATTAATAAATGACAGTTTGTGTCCTTAAGGTTAGAATTCAGTGGTATGAAACCAAAAATATCAATGTTGGGAGTAAATGCATTGCTTATCTGCCATGCAGAATTAGTACTGGGAGACATTACTGAAGTGTATAAACTACAGCACTGGCAAAGAGTGAACTTAGTTTTACAGTGCAGCCTGTGGGCCCCCATGCCTGAGGACTTGAATATTTCTGTTGGAGTTCATGGTGAATGTGATCCAATGAAATTAGTGATTCATTAAGTGAGGTCTATAACAATCCAGAACATGACATTTGTACTCCACTTCCCCACAATATATCACCACTCATTCATTAATCCACTACAATAACACTTGTTTATTCTTCCAGTACTTTCTTTCAGACCCAACAATGATATATGGGGACATGTCTGCCTCTGTTCATTTTCTATAAGCGATAAAGCCATCAAATACTAGCCACATCATCTTGGGCCAATGATAATTTTGACAAGAATTGGGTTATGCTGACAGAAAAAGGATCTACTGTTGGTTGCCTAGCTACTTCTTTGTAATTTGTACAAACTAAACAATCAAAGAAGTTACAAAATAGTGGACACCTTACTGAGGGGAGCGAATATTCTATCAACTCCCCACTACAGAAAATCAAAAACTTAAAATAGAAGAAAGTGGCTTCATTTCATGTCACAGTACTTTTTACAGTACTTTTAGATTAATTTATTTGACTATGTTATATGCTGGGGTTCCCGGTAACAATACAATTGGATGAAGAGGTATGTTGTGGTTGTGTAGAAGAAAACAATACCTTAACCAAAGCACTACTAAGGACTTAACCAAAGCACTACTTCCACCTAGCTGGAAGAGAAAGCTACTATATAAACAGATAACAAACCCCACGCTTATTAGCACTGAAGATATTACTATACAGGTAATGAAACGTCTGGAAGCTAATAACCAAGCTCAGAAAGTACCAAGGACTCCATAATATTACTAAAATAAACGTGAATGGTTGCCTCATTTATCTATTTGTTCTCAATGAACAGTCAACAATAGTTATATTGTTATTGGATACTGTGTCTTTTCACTGGCATTACTACCTCTCATGAGCAATTACATAATGGTGGTGCTTCATGTGGGCTGCTGCCTTCTCCACAATGTTGTGACATCTTATAGGAAGTTGACAGCAGTGGCAGTTGCTTCACTGGAGATGCAATTGCTTCACTGCCTTAGATTGTGATTAGCCTCCTTACCCTAATGGATGGTAAACCTTATGGAACGTTGTGTTTCACTAAAAAGTACAGGAGGCAAATTTGCATAAAATCAATTCATTGGGGATGTTTGATGACTTCCAAAAACTTCAGAATATTTAGTGACAGCTTACAAAAAAGATGAGAAAAAACTGTGTGAACTGATTTGCTTAAACCTTTTAAAAATATATAGCATTCTATAGAAGAGCCTGGTTGCTGTGCTTCTGAGAACTCTGGACAAAAAATTCTTAGAAGCTGATATACAGAAACATGTATTAAAGGTCCCAAAAGTATGTTATACTGAATACAGAGTCTTGGAAGAAGAAATTCTACTTGTCCAATTTTATTATTATATGCTGTATGGAAACAAGGAATAACTTTCATACTGGGCTCTAGGATTCCATTGTATTCAAATACATGCCTTTAAAATTACAGTTGAAGTCTTCAGTCTTGTGCCGATTTTCTGGAAAATAAAGTTCACTTGACACATTACTCTATTGTCTTATTTCTGAATAAACATCCACAGAACTGTGTGCAAAATTGTTTTTACATACAAACTCTTTTTGTCTAGCATCTTTCATTTCATTAGCCTGTGGACACTAACTCTTTTATTTACATGATGAAATATATTTTGATTAAGTTCCAAAGAGTATCCTTAACTTCAGTTTGAAATGTACCACAGTCAGAAAGAAATTGGTTCAGCATTGAAACAGCCCACACAATGAGATCCCAGAGGTCCAGATCTTGGCACAATCCTTAAGTGGACATAACTCATAAAAAGAAATGGGAAAACATTTTATCTCAGTGATGTCACTTCCTTTCTCTGGCCACCCAGATTTTTATTGTTATTATTGATCATCGCACAGTCAGCCAGATATTCAGACTGGATTTGGCATTTTTGTCTACCTATCAAGTCCTTATCAAGGCAGATCTGGATGTTTGATGTTATTACAGATAACGTCGCAGGATGGAAGCTGTTCCCAGTAAAGCCACCTTTTGCAATTGACTGATGGCAACTCTGTCAATGCCAATGGTGTTCAAGTGGTGCTCCAGTTGTTTTGGGAATGCATCCAAGGCACCTATTACTATTGGTACTTGCTTGCCTTTGCCACAGTCATTCTATTTCTCATTGTGGGTCTTTGTATTTTGTTATCTTCTCTAGTTCTTTCTCTTTCATTCTGCTGTCTCCAGGCACTACTATATCCACTATCCAGACTTTTTTGTCTTTCTTACTGACAATTGTTATGTCCATGGTGTTATGTGGCAGGTGCCTGTCTGTTTGAATTCTAAAGTGCCAGAGTAATTTAACTTCTTCATTTTCTTTTACTTTCTCTATTTTATGGTCTCACTAGTTCTTGCTTGCTTTCATTTTTGAGTATAAAGTAGTCTTGCTGCTGTCAACATATATAAAATCAGAGTTCTATTTTTTTTGCCAAGACTTTTTCCATTAACCCCAGACAAAAAGTTGCTGGTTTTATCTTTATATTCACTTTAAGAATTTTATGTATTAGAATATGAAGCCTACTCCAATATCTCTTTGCTTTATCACATGTCTGCCATAAATGGTAAAAAGTCCCTCTTTACATTTACATTTCCAACATTCATTTGAGATACTATTCATTTGAGATAACTTATCTGGTGTTAAATACCAGCGATACATCATCTTATAAAAATTTTCTTTTAAATTATAATTTAGTGAGAATTTTAAGCCTTTTGTCCACATATTCTCCCATTGTTCAAACATCACATTATACCCAAAATTCCTTGCCCACTGAATCATACAATATTTTACATGTTCACTTTCCAGATTCAATTTCAATAATGTTTTATAAACCTTAGCAATAATATGTTTATCACTACCACATATTAAAATTTCCAATTCATTTTTAACAAAATCAAGCCCATAAATCTTTTTATCTAGTTTAAATCTTTCTTTCAATTTTAAGTATATAAACCAATGGTAGACATGACCTGATTCTAACTCTTCTTTAGACTTGAAGGTGAGGTCACAAAATTAAAAGATATTATTTTACCATAAGTCCACCAGTCCGGTTTCACTAGTGGTGGGATTCAGCCGGTTTGCACTAGTTTGGCAGAACCGGTAGCTAAATTTTGCTGAGTTCGGAGAACCAGCTGAATGCACACTGCTTCTGGAAGTCCAGTCTAGGCCTCAGAGGCCTGGAAAAGGCCTCCCAGGCCTAGAACGGCCCACCGAAAGTGCATAGATGCCACTTCCGGAAGTCCATTCTAGGCTTCGGATGCCTAGGCCTGCATGTAATAAAAGAACCAGTTGTTCAGGTATTTGAATCCCACCACTGGAGACACCCAAAGAGGCAACTTCATAAAGAACCTTGTTTTGTATTTATTCCAAACTTTTAGCATGGCACGTCTAACAAAATGATTATGAAATCAACATTTACTTTAACTTTATCATACTATAAATAACCGTGACATACAAACCATAATTCATGATCTTCTAAATCAGGGGTCTTCAAACTTAGCCCTTTTATGACTTGTGGACTTCAACTCCCAGAATTCCTCAGCCAGACATGCTGGCTGAGGAATTCTGGGAGTTGAAGTCCACAAGTCATAAAAGGGCCATGTTTGAAGACCCTTGTTCTAAATCAAGTAGCCTTTTGTTTTGGGGATTCACCCACTCTATTTTTTCTTGTTTGATTGTGAGTGTGGCACATTTGTCCAATCCAAATTCCACTGCAGTATCTTGGCTATATATACGGACAGTGTTAAGGAGCAATTCTATTTCAGATTGTGATTTTCCATACAGCTTCAGATCATCCATGTAAAGGAGGTGGGATAGTCTGGCAGATGTTTTTGATGTTTGATAGCTATGGCCTGAATTATTCAGTATTGTTGACAGAGGAAACATTGCAATGACAAGTAGTAGTGGTGATAGTGAATCTCCTTGAAATATTCCTCTCTTGATATTAACCTCTTCCGGTCTCTCACCATTGACCTGCAACTGTGTCTTCCATTGTGCCAACAACCTTTGCACAAACTTTCTGATGTTTCTACTGACCCCTGTTATTTCTAGGCACTTGATTATCCAGTCATGTGGCAGAGTCAAATGCCTTTTTGTAGATAATCCATGCTACATTCAGGTTCATCTTCCTTCTCATGCAGTTTTCCAAAATCATTTTGTCAATTAGGAGCTGATCTTTTTTTTTATAATATTTTATTAGTTTTCTCATTTTACATTTAGGTATTTAAAAAGCAATGTAGTGGCTCGGTTAATTAATAGTTCAATAACATACAAGAATATTTAGTACAAATCTTAAGTTACAACATCAAATATTTCCTCTCTTTTCCCCTTAATATCTACTATCTCGTATTTAAGCTAATACAGTTCTTATTATATCAACTAAGTAAAAACATCATTATTACATTTATCAATACATTTTTAGCTTATACCTATCTTAATTACTTTTACATTCGACTTTTATAGACAATCAATGTCCTGTTATTGGTTTTTTCCCAATTTTTAGTTTCCCATCAATATTCAAATTTAACAGTTGATATTTATAATTTCCAGGCTTTAGGTAACCAACATTTCCCTTATCTCAGTTCCTAACAGAATCTAATATTCAAAATACAAATCTTATCTATTTGAGTATAATCTTATTCTATTTTCTAAAAGTTATCTCCCACCATATTAAATCATCTAATTATAATAATAATAATAAAGTTGGAAGGGACCTTGGAGATCATCTAGTTCAACCTCCTGCTCAGGCAGGAGGGGATAATACAGTATCCCCTTCAATAAATCAAAACCATTATATATATTATCTGGGTTAATCAATAAATCAAGCATATTCATAATTTTCTTCCTTTTGGGGCTAATTTTTAAATATTAACAAATAGAATCCTTATTTTCAACTTATTTCTAAATATTTTAAATTTAATGACCAAAATTCCCCTTATCTCAACTTCTCCCTTTAAGCTGCTAATTAATAATATTCCCTCTAACAAATCAAACCCCCAATTTTCTTCAACCTTATTCTGGCTTTCTTCGTTTCCCAATTAGCCTTCCATGTCAGTGCTTTTAAATCATCAAATAGATCCCTCTCTATTATTATATATATTATTTGAAATAAGAGAGATGACTTAGTTGCCATTTTTTTGAAAGAGCTAGCCCATTTGTGTTCATTAGATCATCTCCCTATTATTCCAATTCCCCATGATTGTCCTGATATGTTTATTTTCCATTCAATCTGTTTTTCTTTCTCCTCAAATTTCATCTGATTTATATAGAAAGTCTTTTCCATTTTCAGTTTGTCACTCCCTTTCCTGGATTTTCCATTAACTGTATTTGTGGAATCCTCTGTCTTAGTATTTGATTGTTCCATTTCTTCTGTTATTTTCTGTGTTGTTAGTTCTTTGGTTGTAGTCAAAATTTGTGTTTGTATATCTATGTAGGGATTGAGGTCATGTAAAGTTCGTGTGCAGCAAACTGCCTCGGTTCAAATGCATGATCTCACCCCGTTCATATCGCCATGGTGATGTAGGGAAATACTCCAGGCTGGTACATGACTTCACCTGGTTCACATGATCTCACCTCGTTCACACCAACAGGATGTAGCAGAAAGCTGCCCCTGGTTGGTGCCCCTGGCTGAGATATTCTTAAGGATTGACAAGGAGAATCTACCAATAAAAATGCCGTTGCTATGCTGTTGCTATGTTACTTTATGCTGCTTGGAAAAACTGTATAAGAGCAATAAACACTGTGAAGGCAGTAAGATCATTTCTGCACCCTGCAATGACTGGTCTCTGATTCCATCATATCTAAGCTGGCATCTTGTTCTTTTATGTTGCATCTTATTTTGTCACAAGCTGAAAGAATGGTTTCATGTATTGCTTTCAACATGGAAAGGATATTTTCCTGGTCTTCATCCATATTCTCTTAATAGTGTGTTAAGTTGAGGACTTTAAAATCAGATGTTAAAATTAATTTTATAACTAGGTATTGGACCTCTATTTCACGTATTATAGGTGGTCTTTACAGTAGAAGTCATTTGTCAAGTAAGATTTTATAGTCCAAGGTATTTCATCATCTCATTTAATAACCAATGTTCCTCAGATAAAGAAATAGGAAAGCAATTCCCCAAATATAGCTCTGCAAGTCAATAAAGGTTTACATTCATAGTTCAAGCAGGCCAATTATGCTACCCAGAAATTATCTTTATAGCTGAGTTTCTCATAGATGGTATCTATCAAGGTCAAAAGAGTTTGATCTGAAGTCTGGGTTTCAAGCCAAGTCTCTTTTAGGCAATAACAAAAACTTCTTCACAAGATGTTACCAATGCCGTTTAAATTTTTTAACTTTTTCCGGTTTTATTTCTTTTTGATAAATAAAAACAAAAGTCTCCAGTAAAAATAAGAAAACTTTTGGTCCCCAAGTTTCAGAAACATATATATCCAATTAGATTAAGATTGATCTTTTATGCTTTAACTCCCCTGAGTAGTTAGTCACCGCTGTTCTTAGAGGGAGGGGTAGAAATTTGCTTCCCTCTTTCCTCACAGGGGGAAAAGATACTTTGGGCAGCTTTTACAGGAAAAGAAAATACTTGAGATCTTAAAGAGAAGATCAGATCTCACCCAGTTTCATCCGCATTGCTTTAGAAGTGCTTGATGGTAAGTTTGCTTTCAGCTGTCTGCAACTTAGTGATGAGCCATATTGCTATGGCCGGTCTTTCCTCCACTGGTTTGGAGGGTTGCCCCACATCACATGTAAGGGCTGCTGCCCTCCTGAGATCAAGCGCAGGTCCCTTCCTTGCTCGTCGCTCCTACAAGGCGACTTTCAACCCTTTCCAGTGTCCCCCAGTGGAACGAAATTGAACGGGGAAGATGGAGCTTGTTTTCCAGCTGCCGCAGCAGCTGCAATGGCAAACTGGAAGTCAGGAGTTGATCTTTTGTTTCTCTGCTATTGGGGTGATTTCCTTTCTGCTCAAGTGGAAAGAGTTTGTTTTCAACTAGATGCTGTTGGACTGCATCAGCTACTACACCAGTTAGCAATTTGACAGTGGTTGATAAACAAGTAATTGGCCTGTAGTTGCCTGGTGCTGCCCCTTTTGCTGGATCTTTCATTATCAGGTAGGTTTTCCCAGATGTTAGCCACTCTTCAATCTCACCTCCTTGTAGTATGTTGTTAATCTGCTTGGCAACGAGTGGGTATAGCTCATTTAGATCAGGGGTGTCAAACTGCCTGTGATGTCGTGAGTTTGACACCCATGATTTAGATGTTTCAACCAAAAAACTTGAAGTTTATCTTCACCTGGTGCTGACCAATTCTTGATCTATCTTCCTCTTTTCTTTACCATTTCTGCTGTTATTACTAGTTCTTTCATTTCAACTTCTTTTTATTCTTATCCACTTCTTGTAATCAAGCTGCATCCTTGTTGTATTTTTTTGGTTATCCCATATCTGCGCTCAGAACTGCACTATTTCTTCCTTGTCAGGTACTGACTGATTCATTGCAGTTTCTCCATTGATGGATTGGTAGAAACGTTTCTGATTGGATTGAAATTGGAGGTTCTGCCTATAGTTTGCAATTCGAGCTTCGTATCTGCTGATCTTCTTGGCTATAGCTGTTATTTGCTGCTTTATTATTTCCAGTGCTTCCTTGAACTTCCTTGTTTCTAAGTGGTATTTCTTGATTAGGTATTCTTTGATCTTCTTGTTCTTCAGCTTCTTTTCTTTCATCTGTGCTAGTTTGCTTGCATCTGATCTCAAGTTACTGATCTTATTTTCCAGTCTAATCTTTGATTTTTGTGGTTAATTGTTTGGTTTTTCTTCTCTGTTGATTTTGCATCCCACATATTTAGTTATAACTGTAGCTGGGCTGTACATTAGTTGGTTTGTTTTTTGCAGTGAGTTGGTGCTTATACTTGATATTGCAGTATTTGCATTTTTAACACTTGTGCTAGCTGTTTCTTTGGAACAAGTTTCAAAGCAGGCAGCCTTATCCTAATGTTTTTGTGCTGTTCTAGATGGTCAGCTAGTTTTCATTTTAATTCTTTTATTTCTTTAGTTAGAGGTCTTTGTTCTTCCTGAGGCAGAGGAGAGGGTGCCTGGTTGCCAAATGAAAACAACTATAAATATCTGTTGGATTCCTCTACTGTCAATTCCCCCTGGTTTGCCTTTACATTCTGAATTGCTTCTGGCAAAGCTTTTATTTCTTTGCCTTGGGTAATCCTTTGCAGTTTTTCCAATTCTGCTTCTGTGAATACTTTATTTTGTATTATAAATCAACGTTAATCTCCTAGCCTCTGTTCTGTTATTTCTGATTCTGGATGTTGTTCTTTCCAGAACTGGTGCATTTGTTTCAGATATGTTCTTCTTGTTGGACTTGATCTGTAATAACAGATAATTATTTCTTTATTTTCAATCACTGTGTATTTGTGACAGGTAAACACCTTTTCTTCAAGTAGTTCTGCAACTGCTGGCCTTGGTTGCTCAGCCAACAGTCCTGGGCTCATTTTTCACCAGATATCCAGGAACATCTAGCATGAACCTTGATAACCCAGGCGATATCCAAGCCAGTATGGCTGTCTCAAATTTATGTCTCACCATAATTTTTATGGGAGAGTCACTCTTTGTCTGACTCCTCTGATGAGACCTGTCCAGTATAGTTGAACCTCTGGCATAGCTCTTATCTTCCTCAGAGCACACAAGCCCCACAGCCATGTCAAGGTAGTGCCTTATTGGGAGTTGTTGTTGTTGTTGTTGTTGTTGTCGTCATCATCATCATCATTATCATCATCATCATCATCATCATTATAGGATTTGTACTAGAGCGATCTTTCTAATTTAATGCTCACCAATATGTTGGTTTACAATTGTCCTAGTATGTATTGCTTATGAGAGATATAGTCAAATACATATAGGAAACAAATCCAGTTTATTTCACAATGGCATATATGGTCTTTACATTAAACATTGGAGTTTTTTTCCTCAATATGGTGTTCTTTTTTTTTTTTTAACAATGACACTTTAATCTTTCTAATTTTCCCTAGGAATTCACCATGTGTTGTAAATAGATCTGGAGAATAATCAGTCAGAGAATTTATAAACAGCACATAACAGCTGTCTAGATAGCAAGTAACCATAGGTACCCACAGTGGAACAAGTAATGAGATGTGCATATTCACGCAACTAACATACTTCGATCTGATGTCTGATGAAGGTATTGTATCTTTGCACAATAACATTATGATACATGTATTGCCATTTTATCATCAGGACAATTTCTTACAGAAGCCCCTGCAGGCAACCCATATGGTCCATTCAAAGGTAGTCCATAATATGACCACTAAACAGTCATTAAGCAAGAACCTCATATAATCACAAGTTTTTGTTGGTTTCTCCATTGACTTTTCTTGTGGAAAGTCAGAAGGAAGGTTGTGTATTGTAATTATGTGACTGCAGAACACCGCAATGCTAGGATATCCAGTTCAATTATTGAACACTCAGATTATGATTATATGACTGTGGGGGTGTTGCACTTTGTTGGGACTTTGAGGACTTGTCATAGCTGCCACTTATTCAGCATCATTGCAAATTAGAATGGTAATTTAACAAGGGGTTGTTAAATGAAGACCACCTCATAAGCAATTTAGTAATCCAGCCAGAAATACAGATATTCCTCGACTTATGACCACAACTGAACCCAAAATTTCTGTTGCTAAGTGATACAGTTGTTAAGTGACTCATTTTACAACCTTTCCTGCCATTGTTGTTAAATGAATCACTGCAGTTGTTAAATTAGTAACATAGTTGTTAAATGATTCTGGCTTCCCCATTGACTTTGCTTGTCAGAAGTTTGCAAAAGGGGTTCACATGATCTCAGGACACTGCAGCTGTCATATATATGGATCGGTCATCAAACATCTGAATTTTGATCACATGACTCTAGGAATAAGTGTGAAATATGGTCTCCTGTCAATTTTTTCAGTGATGTAACTTCAAACTACCACTAAATGAATTGTTGTAAGTTGATGACAATCTGTATTGGGAAATGAGAATTATGATGAACAAACAAATAATAAAAATTGTTTTATTGCATTTGAATTAATCAAATAGAACATCTGCTTGCTAAGAGAGTATTGCTCTTTGATAAGAGTGTAATTGAAAAACACAGATTTTTAAGAATGCATGAGTGGCCAACATGATTTGTTTCAATCTTTTAAAACTAGTATTTGGGAAAGTCATTGGCCAAACATAGTAGATTCCTAGATGTTTCCCCAAATTCAGCTTGACTTTAGTTATTCTTAGCAGGTAGATGGATCCATTCTTTTTTTTTTTAAATCAGTTTTATTAATTTTCCATTTTTACAAAACTTCAGGTATTTAAGTAAGCAACATGGTGGTTGGGTTTTACACTCTTATCCATACATATATCAGTTTACATCATCAAAAATTTCCTCTCTGTTTCCCTTAGTTATTATATCAAATTCAAATTAATAAATTGCTAGTTATAACTCAATCATTTAAAACATTTATAAACAACTTTTAAATTATATGTCTCCAGATCCTGTTTTTGACTTTTGTCTGGTTTCAATTACAATATTCCAGTTGACTTAGTGTCCAATAATGTTTAAGTTTTGGATAACCCACGGTTCCCTTAGTTCATACAAAATAATATCATGTCTAAAATACACATATCATCGCTTACTCATAAAATAGCCTTTATCCTCTAAGTCCATCTTCCATTTATAATTCAAAACAATTATTTGAATAACTAATTTATTTCCCTTATAGATATAAATCCTAAATGTTAAATCAAATAACATCTTAAAATCTCCTTATCTCATTACGTAGAATTTAAAGTTCTTCCATTAAATATCACATAAAAAAAACATTTTAAGTCTAACTCTGGCCTTCCTTTTGTGCCAAGCCGGCTTCCATAAAGAAACTTTTAGATCCTCAAGTGGCTCTCCCTTCATTCCTGCATATATTATTTGAATCAGGGGAGACCATCCAATCATCAACCTATCAAGGAAGCCAGTCCCTTCACAATCATTGGATTGTTGGCCAAATGGTTTAGGTCTCCATATTTGAGTTAATGCTGGTTTAGATGAGAGGTCATGTTCAGTATTATAGTTGTTTTTGTCTAGAATCTCAGTATATTGTGTATGTAAGTCCTCTGCACATTCCATCTTAGCATTGATTTGTTGAGTTTCTGTTATTGTTGTAGTTGTAAAGTCTTTAAGTGAAGTCAAAGTTTGGGTGTCGAAGTTCTGAGTAGATTGCAGCTGGCATTCTTTAAAATCCACTTTGTTATTAGATCCTTCTTCTTCTGTTGCTTTTTGAAATGTAGATTCATCTAATGAAGTTGAAGCTGCGTTTTGTAGCTTTAAAGTGGCACGTAAGTCTTTCATTCTAGAATTAACTAGCTGTGAGTGGTGTTCCTCCATTTCTGTAATGTTTACAAATAGTCCTTTAGTGGAGGCTGTTTTTAATAAAAGTCAGTAACTGTCCACCTCCACTGTTGTTGTGGCTCCGTCCGGTGGGTCCCTCTCATCAGAGGAGGAAGGCTCTGAACATGAAGGAGAGGAGATGGCTAGGCCTCCCTCTCCAGGCCCTTCCCCTCTGGTGCAGCCTTCGGTGCCTTCCGACAGCGAGGAGTTTGGCCAGGAGCCTGGTGTTTCTGGGATTGGCCAGGAGCCCGGTGCTTCTGGGATTGGCCAGGAGCCCGGTGCTTCTGGGATTGGCCAGGAGCCAGGTGCTTCTGGGATCAGCCAGGAGCCAGGTGTATCGGACTCCGACGAGGATACGTCTTGGCTGGATCCACGCCAGCGTCGGAAGGATAAGCGTGCGCAGCAGCGGACACGTCGTGCCAGATAGTTCAGCTGAGTCACTGGGCCACACCCCNCATGTGAAGTTTCGTGACGGACAATTTTTGATGGATATTCGTTTGCAAGCTCTCTGGCAAGTTATTGTGGAGTTATCTTTGTTTGCTGTGTCTTATCAGTAAAGGCTTGGCAGGCAGCTACGCAGTTGCTGCCAAGGAATTCATTTGCCTTTGTGCCGAGCAGTTTTTCAGGCCTCGGCTGCCTGGTAGGGGTGTGTGGATCGGATGGGGGACAGAACAACTGTAAAGATATATTTTCTTCACCCAGCTGTTTCAAGTTCTTATCTTTTATTGCTGTCAAGGACAAGTTTTAGTCTCAGGAGTCTCCCAGTCAGAAAAAAAGTTATTATTTTTTTTCACTTGCTGTACCAAATTTCACCACAAGATGTCCCCAGTAACATACAGAGTAGAGCTTTTATCCAGTTCAAGAGAGATAAAAAAAGAGAATATTCCCCCTTTTCCCCCCAGCTTAGCAAAAAAGTAAAACAATGAGTTTTTATAAACAACAAGAAGTACAGAGCTTTTAGGGAGCCCAGGTATCCAGATATTACAAGTCCAGGTATGTGGTCATTTAATATTATTGTTCCTTTTTGTTGTTTGTTTGTTTCTTGGCTTTGTGTTCCCAGAGTAAGCAGAAGCTGCGGAATTAAGCTGGGGGAAAAGGGTATTTTAAAGATTTTTACAGGAGAGTAGTTGGGAAAGGAAGAAGGAAAGGAAAGGTCTCACCCAACTCCTCCAGTTGCTTTATCAGGCTTGTTGGTGCTTTGGGCTTTGGGCTGGTGTGACTAAGTGAGCAGCCATGTTAATGGCCGCTCTTTTCTTCCTCGGTCCTGAGGAGTTGCTGCAGATCAAACGGAGAGGCTGCCGCCCCTCCGTGATTTGGCAAAGTCCTCCCCAATGGTGTCGCCCCTCCAGGGTGACTTTTGACCCTTTCCAGGGTCTCCTGAGGAAGGAAAACCGGATGGTGGGGAGAGTGATCTCACCGCGCGTCCGCCAGCGCTGCAAACCGGAACCGGAAGCCTCGGATGGATCCATTCTTCATTCTTATTTAAGAAAACCTATTATTTATCAATATTGCCAATACTGTGATTTGCTCAGTAACAGCAAAGATGTTAGTTCCAAGCAAACAGAAAATGATCCCAGCAGATAGTTTACCATTAATTTATTCATGGTTTTTTAATTTAGGAAAAAAAACCACCCAAAAGATTTTTTGCAATTTTGTCTGAATTACTTCAGCCTGTTGCATGAACAATTTTTTGTTAGAAAATTCTTGCTCCCCAAAAAATTTTCCACACTTATTTAATAGAAAGGATTATATAATGTGATGGAACATATTCTGGGTATGCATAAGATTGGACTATAAGTTTCACTGAAAGTTATGGAATATAGCTTCTAATTAATGTAAATATTTTATAACCCTTATGTTAAGATTCTATTATACTTTATGTTGTTACTGAATAATTCACAGAAGAAATTTATAATTATTGCAACTTTATTCATTGTCTGTGATTCACTTATAAACCAAATTGGGAGAACATTTACTTTTAAAGATAGAATATAAATTATTATAACAAACTAATGAATCATTACCTTATGTTTATGGTGAAAAGAAATGCTGTGGACATTTATTTCTGATATTTAGTTTGTGATGAAAACATTCACATGTATTCAGTGCCATATTCATGAAATGTGTTGTGTATGTCTCAAAAAACCCCAAAACCTAAAAGAAGGATTTTGTATTTATGATTTCATGTCAGGTCATCTCCTACACTCAAATAAAAAAAGAGACCCCCTCATTTAAGTGTAATTGTTGTTACTGTTGTTCCACAAAGAACAAACAGAATTTTGTGCAGGATTGAAACATCTGGGGATGCCATTAACAATGCTTATATTCAAAGCCATAAATCCACATTTTTCAATCACCTAAGAGTTTAGTGCACTCCTGTAATTTTCTCATGAAGTCACTGCTCTTATAATTTAGTTAAGTGCTTTTGGCTAAGAAGAATATATTCATTCATGCATGACTACACATGTTTGGAAGAAGGAAAAAAAAACCCTTTCCTTCACCATTATTTGCATGAAACAAAGTCATTCCCTCCATCAGGAATGAACAAAATTAAAATTAAAATATGCATTTGTAAATGATTTATCTCTCTTATGATGTTGGACCTATGGAGACACAAAAGGCTGGGACGATCACTAGTGTCTGCCTTCTTTCTAGCAAGATTTCTTTACAGACTTCAGAGGCCTCTGTCTTTGTACTTAAGGAGACAGTGCTGCAAATTGAGCTCAACCGGTCAATAGACCAACATGAAAGAGTTGTTACAAAATCATAAGCACTCCCAACATAATTTAGAAAACTGTAACAGATGGTCAGAAGTGTCTTTTTTTTGGTATGCAGAGAAATGATGATTCTTTAGAGGTAAGATTCTGTTGTACTTGAAATGATGAATAAGGCAAAGATATTTCCAAGCAAAGCTAGGGAAGAAAGTGCAAAAACCCACACTTCAAACAGCTGTTTTTGAAAGCTCTGCACCTGCAACAAAAACTGGGTGGTTTCTAGCTGGGTTGCTTCAAGTATTTTAAGTATACTGTGATAGACCTGTTATTTTGAAATACGAAATTGTCTTTTTAGAAATGTTTTTTCTAGTCTACCCAAAAAAGCAGAAATTAGTCATGTCCCACCTGCTATTGTTGTAGATGGTTTGGGTGATGTAGAAGTACAGTGCAAGGACAAAGAAGAAGTGAAGCATATGCCAGAGAAAAGAAGATGGCTTGGAGCTCCCCTCCCACTTTTGTTTGAAATTGCTCTGTGGAAATTCAAGATGGCGTGAGTGTTTTGATCTGCATTATTTTATAGGCAGGTAAGGCATAATTCTTTATCCTTAAGAACATTGTGGTGCTTCATATACACAGGGTATTAATGCTGCTGAAATTCTGCAAATAGAAAATGTAAATACAGTGTCTGTTAAGCTTTTGTTTGTGTGAATTCTGTGTATGCTCTAGTAATCTGTGGACATTGAGCTTTAGGCTTCCTTTATGGTTTCAATGGAATTGTTGAGGTTTGACTTATGTGTGCTCTGTGCAGGGTCTGCTTTGTTGCTGTAATGTTATTTATGCATTGTGGAAACCCCAGAGAACTTTTTATCTAGAAACAGCCATCTTTATGTGCAAGAAAACATCAGCAAAAAACAGTTCAAGGCTAGCATCTAGCCCTCCCTTCCAAAAAACTCCTTGCAAAATATTGGGAAACTAGACAGCCAGTTCAGTGTAGTGGTTAAGGTGCACAACTAGAATCTGGAAGACCATGAGTTCTAGTCCTCCTTTAAAAAGCTGACTGTGTGAATTTGGTCCACACACTCTCTGTTTCTAATATGCCTGACAGAATTGTTTTGTGAGGAAAATAGAAGCTGAGACCATTATATATATTACCTTAAATTGCACAAAGTAAAGGTGGGATATAAATTCAGTAAATTAATAAAAAAACGAGCTATTTTTCTTGTAATCTGTGGTTTGAGCTATTCAGAAAGTATGTGTAAAGAAATTGAAAATACCTTTGTCTGTTTTCTCTGTTTAGAACAGTGGTTCTCAACCTTTTTAATGCCGCGACCCCAACCGGTCATAAGTCAAGGACTAAACCGGTCGTAAGTCAAGGACTAAACCGGTCGTAAGTCGAGGACTAAACCGGTCGTAAGTCGAGGACTACCCAACCGGTCGTAAGTCAAAGACTTTCCCTGCCCGGGAGCGCCATGCATGCATGGTTCTGCCCCTGCACCGGCCGAGGCGTAGCTGGCAAGCGGCAGAGACGGAGCAGGCCGACCACCAGCTGGCCCAGCCCAAGGGAGGTAAGGCACCCGCTGGAAAAGGGGAAAAAAATGGCGGACAAAAAAAATGGCGGACAAAAAAATGGCGGACAGCCTTGCTTGGCGACCCCCATGGAATGGTCGATCGACCCCAAATGGGGTCCCGACCCACAGGTTGAGAACCACTGGTTTAGAAAGAGGTGCATATGTGTGAGAGTTATTTTTCAGCAATAGATTCTTATTCCTTTTTCCCTGCAGTGTGAAAATAGAGTTACATTCCTACTATTTCCTGTAGGAATTCATTAAATTTGTTTTTCAAAAATGTTTTAGAAATCATTTGTTTGGCCAATTTTTTTAATAGTTTCAGTGGTAGATAACACTTAACATGGATTACTATTTAACCCACTCTTGTGGTTTAGAAGTGAAGAAAGGGGAACAGAAATGAATTCTAAGTTCCTATTGTTGGCCAGAATATTCTAAATGTTCCAGACTATTCAAGACATTCTGAGCTTCTTCCATCGGAACCGCCAATTTGAAATATTTTGACAGATGTGGAGCTGTTTTGTTCCAAGTTCAAAACAAAAATCAGTAGGTTGCTCTTCTAAAATTCTGGTTCAGAGTAATTTTAATTATTCACTAGACAACCCATGCCTTGTTGGGTCATCCTTCTTTCCACAAATAATATAAGCTGGTGTTTCCCCTCCAGAAAGAGGCAGAAAGAGGGTGTGGGTATAGCTTTCCCATCTTCCCTTGTACCATGCAATCTATAGGTTTCTGGGAAGTGTGGTTGGAAATCACGATCTAGTGACCTTGGCTAATTGTGGCAATACTGCACTGGGCACAAATTTGCAAAAATAATTGGTGTGAAGATCCTTGAAATTTCAATTACACTGGAGTAATGGAACCTTGATTTTGAATGCATTCTTTAAGTTAGCCCATTGATACCTTGGTTCAAAATTGTTGCTCTATGATGTCCCATTTCACCTAACTGAAGATTACAGACACAAAGGAGAATTTAGTAGCATGTGGGTTCAAGTTCATTTATTTTACTTGCTGAATTCCTAGTACACATGAACATTTGATATAATATATTGATATTTAAATTACTCTAATTCTGATTGAAGAGTAATACATGCACTTCCCTCTCCAACTGTAAATCAGATGAATTAGATAATGGAGATGTGGATGAATTAATATACAACTATACACTAGCTGTTTTTAAGGAATTTTATCAAACATTCAGATGTCTACGATTATAGAAACATGGTCTGAAACTATTGCAGTTGGTGGATTGGTTGTCACTATAGTTTAATTCTATTTTTATCACAAGGAAATCAAACCAAACACTTAATGCATTTTTGTTTTTTTTTTACAGGTAGTCTTCAACTTATGACCTCAAATGGACCCCAAATTTCTGTTGCTAAGCAAAACATTTGTTAAGTGAATTTTACCCATGTTATGACCTTTCTTGCTATAGTTGTTAAGTGAATCACTGCAGTTAAGTTAGCAATAAGGTTAAGTGAATCTGGCTTTCCCACTGACTTTGCTTGTCAGAAGGTGGAAAAAGGTGATCACATGACCCCAGGACAGTGCAACCATCATAAATATGAGTCAGTTGCCAAGTATCTGAATTTTGATCACATGACCATGAGGAGGCTACAACAGTCAAAAGGGAGAATAATAGTTATAACTCACTTTTTTCAGTGCTGTTGTAACTTCAAAAGGTCACTAAATGAACTGTTGTAAGGCGAGGACTACTTGTACTCGTTTTACATTAACTTTTGTAGTCTCTGGTAAAACACAATAATGAATGTTAATTGCAATTAATAGATGTCAAAGATTAAGAAAATCTTTGAATTTAGTATTCTATTATCTTCCACATCCAAGCTATTTTTTTTATTTTTATCCCACAATGCTTCAGCCATTCAAAATAAACTATTTTTTTTTAAAGGTCTTCTTCAAAGGGATTGAGATGCTAGAGTTAAAAATAATCAGACCAGATTCTATTCTTCAAATATTTTATGTTTCAATTCTTTGAAGCCTGGCATGAACAAACAAAATCTATTTTCAATAAGGCTAACAACAATGCTAAGGTGATATTGAGTTGTATTTATTTACTTAGTTACTTATTTGCATCCCACTTTATTATTTATGCAATAACTCAAGGTGGCAAATATATAGAACATAATTTCCTCCACCTGTTTTCTCCACAGCAACAGCCATATGAGGTGGATTGGGCTGAAAAACAGTGACTAGCTCAAAGCCAGCTGGCTTTAATGGCTGAGGCAAGACTTGAACTCATGGTCTCTCACTTTCTAGCCTAGAGCCTTAACTTATATACCAAACTTATATCAAAGAAGGCAAGAACATATATGTAGCCACACATCTTTTTAAGTTAAATATATTTCCCAGATGTTACATGGCTCCCAGGTATGTGGATATATCATTTACAGCTCTTACATATAATTTAGTCCAAATTCCTAAGAATGCTATTTCTATCTTGCTTCTTCTTGAATTCAGCACTTTATTTAGAAATGGAAATGATTTTCCTGGAATTGAGGGATCACAAATGTTGGCTTTACTTTTGGCTTAAACTCCACTTTCTTAACAAGTCCATGCCTGATCATTTTTCCTTCTTGATCCATTTTTCTCCTTCTAGAGCAAAAATTCAGAGTGAGTTTACACCAGTAAGCAGCTTTCCTGGGATTACTTAGAACTGTGATACAACAACAGTATTTTTGATACAATGCTCCTGGTAAAGCAGTGAGAATTGGATTGCTAACAGTAACATTTATAAAAATTATAAATAGAATTTTTTTACACCAGTCAATTACCATTCAATATTACTTATCTAATACACTGCAGTCCATTTCTTTGGCCCACTTTAAATTCTCTGTCTTTAAATTTTGGAGGGAATATAAAACAACAGCGTGAAGGAACCTGCTCCTGAGATTGGAGGAACCTGAAACTCAAGCTATGTATTTCTTACATGTTATTTCTTTAGTAACTTGCACTCAGCCCTTAAATTTTGTCTACTAGGAGTAGTCTTCCCAAGTGTGAGATACATAATAATTTTATTTGCACCTTACTATTGAACAGAAGTCCTAACATTTCTAGAAGAATTTCCTAATTTTTTTCAGTTGCCATTGCTTTCCACAAAAAAAACACTTCATTAACTTTTAGGAAAGTATTTAATATAATATTCATTTCAAAAATTGTCTTTTATGTTGTATTTTATTTTAGTTCTCTGTTGTATTTTACCAGTCATTGGCCTTAATAAAATCTATAAACATATATGCCCATCTATACTTGCTTAGCATTTATTATATAAGCATTTTAGTTTTTTATTCACAAAGCAGTTTTATAATCCTACAAATAAATCAATTAGATTTAATATTTAGATTCATACTTATTATCTACTGCAATTCCAGTGTTAAATGATATTATTTGCTTCTATTGATTTTAGAATAACATCAGTGCTTTTTACTTTATAATATTTAATAATAATTACCCAAATTGCTCATCAGTGACTTTAATAAAATTAGATTTTTTTAAACAAAATATTATTCTTTTTTAAAGTTCAAACAGATTAGCCATTAACTTGGTCAAATATCTTTACTCTTAAAATTGGCAGCACACATACAAATAGCAGAGTCAATATCCCCAACATTTTGGAATACCAAGTTCCTGCTCCTTCTTTTTCCACATGTCGAATATTTGATTAATTGTTACATCAGAAAGACAAATAGAAAACTGCATTTGAAAAAGGACACAGTAACTTTATTATAGTCACTGACTGGCATGCTGCAATTATTATGAGAATGTTACACAATGAAAAGATTCCTGATAACTTTATAAATGCATTCATGCAGTTTTCTTGGCTGCATTACCATAAAGAAATGTTTTGCTACTACTTTCCTCTGCAATTTCCACTGAAGTATTAAACAAGACCCTATTCTGTTTGACTTAAAAAAAATCATCTATCATCTAAGTATTGCTATCTCCCTTTAAATGTTCACAAATAGAATGGGAACCCCCCCCCAAGGATTCTAAATACAATTCACATCTTTTTTTTTCAAGGGAAAACCAAATTTTCTCTCATTGCTATACTTAAAATATGTGGACCCTTGAGGAAGACTAGAAACTATAAAGAAGGAAAAGCCTGCACTAGTGTACAGTAGTTCTTTAAGATAGATGATACATATTATATTAGTAAACTATGCATTAGTATATTGGTCAAAAAATAACTAAAATTGAACAAAACATTGAATACCAAGGAAAGTCAAATCAATAAAATAAATCTGAATGTCCTTGCATGCTCAGTGAGCAACACACATTCATTTCTTCAAATTCATTTAGAACACTGAATTTGGAATTCTGAGAATAGTAGAGATTAATTTCTTGGGCTGTTTTGAGGTTAAGAATAAAGACAAATGAATTAAAAGAAAGAAAGTGGCAATATTTTTTTTCTTACTATTCATTTACTAGGAAAGGTTTGCTGCACTACTTTGTCCAGAAATCTTGGGAAACTCTTATGTTTGAATTAGTTATTAATCAAATAATTGGATTCATATGTAAGGTTTCATTGTGCTGGATTGGCCACACATATTATATACTAGGATTGAGCAATCAGCAGGCTACAGATATCTACCAAAACACTTAAGTACAAGGGATATTATTATTATTATTATTATTATTATTATTATTATTATTATTATTATTATTATTATTATTATTATTATTATTATTATTATTATTTAGACGTGAACCTCAGTCAACTGAACATTCAAATTGACTTGGCGCTGATGGTTGATATGGGTTGCTGCCAGCATCCTAGGTATCAACCAGGTACCTGCTTAGAATGTAAGATGTTCCGAATAGCACAGTTTTTTGTAGCATTGCTGGAGTTATTGCAGGAAGCTGCAGTTTCTTGAAATATTTTGCAAAGTTTTTGGACATAGTTCCCAGTGCCCCGATGACAATGGGTATCACGTTTCATCCATAATCGCACAGTTTTGATGGCCAGGTCGCGATATTTTGTAGTTTTTTCCAGTTCTTTTTCTTCGACTCTGGCATCTCCTGGTACAGTGATATCAATCATCTGTACGTTTCGGTTCTCTACAACTGCAATATCTGGCATGTTGTGTTCCAAATGGCGATCTATCTGTATTCGAAAGTCCCATAAGATCTTCACCCTCTCATTCTCAACAACTTTTTCCACCCTATGTTCCCACGACTTTTCGGACACAGGCAAGATGTATTTTTTACACAATGTCTAGTGGATTAATTTAGCAACTCGGTCATGTCTAGCTTTGTAGGCAGTTTGTGCGATTTTGCTGCATTCACATATTAGATGTGAAACAGTTTCAACTTTGTCATTGCAAAGTCGGCAATTTGGATTGTCAGTGGATTTTTGTATCTTCGCTTTCATGGCATTAATTTGTAGTGATTATTATTATTATTACTACTACTACTACTACTACTACTACTACTACTACTACTACTACTTTACATCCCGTAGAGAACACCAATTCAAGATTAAGAAAACAACACTCCAATAGGTTCATTGCTGCCTGGAAGAAGTAGACATGCAGTTTGAAAAGTGTCTCATGCTATCTTGATGCCCCCAGTGAACCCTTCACCACTTCTGCTGAAAATGAGCAACTGGCTTTCCTGCCATTTTAAAGTAGGAATCACATAAAAGCTAAAAGAAAGCTCTTGCATAACTTTTATCCAGCTTTCAAAAACTTTATCCACCTCAGAAAACTATTTTTTTAAAATCCTATCCATGCCATATACATGGCTCAGTGCTGTTCATTTTGTATTATTGTGTATTACAATATGACTCCTTGCCCAGAGAAGATTGCCCATCTTTATTGTGGCATTGCTGGTATGGTAAATCCTATACTGGCACTGAGCCTTGAGAAAAAAGCAAATAGCAATGATGAAATATATTCCAATACTTAGAGAGGAACATAGCAAAACATAGCCATGGGAAAAAAATAGATTGAAGCCTTTCTTAGGGCACTCATTAATGCCACTTCTGTTAGCAAGTGTACACTTTCCAAACTAAATGCCATTTCTCATATTGCTATGTTTGCTTCTCCTCTTGTTACTTTCTATATTATTTGCCTTGTTTTTTTTCAGCAGTGGTATATTACTCTTTGGCCAGATGGGTAATTCACTATTGGTACCCAGGCCACCTGGTGTTTTCATAGCTTCCACTGTCACTTGATTGAGTGGAATCAACCATTGATTAGATCAGAATGAAACCCAGAAAACAATGTATTGTATTAAAATCATAAGGCATTATTGTCCTCTTGCTCTTCAAATTTAATTTTTACTTCTTTCTCTTCATTTGTGGTTCAGCCCTGTTACTTGTATCATCTCTTTCATAGAATAAACTTAAATTCTGGAGATAAGCTTAAATCCAAGAAATAACAAATGAGCACAAATTGTCCCTGGTGTATTATTTACTTAGCCTGAGGTGCTAGGTACAAACCTTTGTAAACAAAGTACTTTCTTTTAACCTATGTTTAAATGCAAACACAGATGTTCATAGACGTAGGCGCATCTTCTGGAAACAGGTCAATGTACTCAGAAGAAAAGGAATGAAAACATCTGCTTTGACTTATGTCCAACACTAGAACTTTGGAACATGTCACTTATGTCTTGTTTGCTTGATGTTCTTAACTGGATCAGATGTCCTGTTTCCTGCTGCTGCACCAAGAATAGAGCAACAGAATTCTAATCAAATTTTAAAAAATTGTAAAGGAAGAGGAAGGTCCAGTTTTTTTTTATTTAGGAAGTATATTTAACAGCAAATATTTTATTTGTTCATTCTGGCAGCTACTTCTATATGTAGAATTACATTTTTCTCAGTAACCACAATAGAACTATATGAATAAATTATATAAAACTGATGATATGTGGCTTGTTATTATCCTCTCTAACCGGCAGAAGTCTCCAAGGTGATAAACAAAATCATATTTCCCACAATTCTTTTTATAAGGAGGTGATGGATTGAACCATGCAAGCAAAACATATGGGGTACAATAAATTCCTAATGAAATATATTGGAAGAAAACAGTTTTTCTTTCCTAGCATTAGGAGGATAGATGGCAGAAACTGTGGAGCAATTCCTCCTTTATTGTCAATACATTATTAGAGTGTTCACTGCTGGGGTGCTGTGGATACAATTTTTTCAGGTCTTAGGAGTCCCTTTTTCCCCCCATGAAAAGAAAACAATCAATTTAAAGACCAATATTTGTTGTTATCACTTTTTATCTGATTTGGGACGGGGAAAAGATTTTACCTTCTATAATAGTATATTATTCATGCTTAATTATAAATCAAATATTATAGATATGGGAAAGAGAGAAAGCATGGAATGTTGTAAATCTGACAGTCATATATTTCAGTATTTTATTTTATTTTTATCATTTTTTTATTTATGCACCACCCAACCCCAAGTAATTCTATGTTGCTTGTAAAACGAAATATTTTATTTTCTTGAAGTAAAGTGACTAATGAACTGTTGAGACAAATCCACTTTCTACCCACGTGCATATACTCACAAACAAACACAGCTGCATTTCTACAGACTTCAGGTAGAATGTCTTTTCATGTAAGATATACAAAGGCACCCATATTCTATGTATCTCTATACTTTACTATTTAACAGCTTATTGGTGGAGACAGACAATATTTTTGTGGCTTTACTTCAAAAAATGGCCATGCTTATAAACTACCTAAAGTTGGTGTGAGTGAGTAGGCAGCCATATAAATTTCTAAATAAATAAATAAGATAAATGATAAAAATTCATATAGCAATCCTAAAGATTGCTATAAAGCATTGTGGCATAATATTACGTAAGCAAGGATGAATGAAATAATGAAATAGATACTATAATTTTTAAGGTAATCAGTGAATGAAATAACTTCAATTATTCAATCATTAAGTAACTTCAAACCTGCTGCTACAATTCTAACACCTGTACAAACATTATGTGCAGAAGACTGTATCAGAGTAGCATATCTCAGCTTCTTGCATGCAATATTGTTCAACAAAGAACAGCAAAGATGATTAGGGGACTGGAATCTAAAACATATAAAAATGGTTGCTGGAACTGGGTATGTCTAGTTTAATGAAGAGAAGGTCTAGCAGTGTTCCAATATCTCAAGTGTTGCCACAAAGAAGAGGGAGTCAAGCTATTCTCCAAAGCACCTGAAGGCAAGACAAGAAGCAATGAATGTAAATTAATCAAAGAGAGAAGCAACCTAGAACTAAGGAGAAATTTCCTGACAGTTAGAACAATTAATCAGTGGAACAACCTGCCACCAGAAGCTGTGAATGCTCCAACACTGGAAGTTTTTAAGAAGAGACTGGACAACCATTTGTCTGAAATGGTATAGGGTTTCCTAACTGAGCAGGGGGTTGGACTAGAAGACCTTCCAACTCTATTATTGTTGTTGTTGTTGTTGTTGAGGCCTGAAGAGTTCAGGAATAATAGCTTTATTATATATATTCAAGTCAGATTGGAAATCTTCAGAGCTCAGGAAGGGAACAGAATTCCTATTTCAATATGAAATCTGACTCTGGCTAAGTAAAATGCTATAAGGGCCATGTTTCAATTCTTGCTATTATTTTCCAATGTAATTTTTCCCCATAGTTTTAATTTCTGAAACAACATATATACTGTAGTATTATCTGTAAATAATCAAATATTCATGAAAATACTTTAAAGTACCAATATTCTAACTTCTGCAGGCACCCTGTTTCCAAAATAATGTAACATTCTTGCTAATAATCATACAGGACATTTTCTTAAATCCTTATATGGGCTTTCCAAATCTGCTTCTGCTACCTGATTCCAGCTCTTAAAACCTTCTGTGGTCTTGAACCCTTTTAATTTGCATCATAACCATGAAATAATATATAAAATATTGTCACAATATTCTTAAAGATGCATGTTCCCTATTTCCTGCAACATGTGTTTATGTAACATGTATTTCCTATGCCATTTATTTTGGCTCTGTTCCTTAAGTGTTTTTTGTCTTTTGAAATCAAATGAAATTTAATGGAGATCCTTCACCTATAATAAATCAAAAGATGATGGAACAAAACAAGTACAAAAACAGTCACAAAAGAAAACTGAGTACACTTACAGTACCTTTCCCATTTAAAACTATTTAAAACAATAACAATGATGATGATGAATGATAACCCATAATAAACAATGGCATTTTTGTTTTTTGCCAGAGGCTTAACCCTTTTCAATCATAGAACACATCTGGAATTTTGAAAACTTACTGTAGATCTTTAGTAAAATAGCTACTGAGGTCTTATCCATTCACAAAATGGCAGCTATATATATTGGGAACATAACCAGTATATATTCAACAAAATAACATTTGCCAATCCCTCAAGGCTTCCCTGAAAATGTTTCTCACTTTTCTTCCTTTCTTCTTTTTCAGAACATGTGTATGCACTGTGTGAATTCATAATATTGCAAGCTCAGAATGTTCCATTCAGTCTAACAATTTAACTGCGGTTAGAACTTACAATAGGTTTTAACAGTATCCACTGAGGATAAAGTAAAATAATATCATAGCTTTTTAATTTACTTGAAATGCTCTTATTTCTATAAACCTATAAACCAAAGTTGCCCAGTCTAAACAGATGTTAATGGCTTATATCACGGGTGTCAAACTCTCCGTGTCACATGACATGTTGCGACTTATCGCAACTTTTTTTGCATTGCCGGAGCTGGGGTGGGCGCAGCCCCCACATGATGCAACCGACCCACGGGCCAGCAGTTTGACACCCCTGGCTTATATAATGTAGTTTCCCAATATACTCAAAGTTTCTTCTTTCAAAAAACCAAAAATACTATGGCAATTTCCAATGAAACTCAAACTGTGGCCTTCACTGAAATTAACATAGATAGAGTTAGAATTATAGCCCAGCTGCAGAATTAAAATGCTGCATTTAATTTAACTACTTTTCCATATGTAATAGCATATTTGAATAAGTAACTGAATTAGGGAGTGAGGTGAAGTGACTTTTAATACCACTGCTCATATTTGAAGATATGATATTATGTGGTCTATGATATTCCAAATACAGTATATCAAACCATATTTTTTTTTATATCACTTACAGATTTCCTATTCAAGAGTATTGAAACAATGGCTTGGCCAAGAGATATCTAGGTATTTTATTAGGTAAAGTATTATAAATTGAGTCTATGAGTCCTTGAAGATGCAGTATAGCAGTATGTGAGCTATAGTTTTAATAGCCCCTTGACCACAGGGGCACAGACTCAGCTCATATAGTAGTATTTTTTATATTGGCCCTGCTGTAGGAAGGGCATTGCAGCATGCTAAAGTTGATGCTGTTCAGATTAATGGGGCACTTATTTGATATAAATACAGTATCTTGCTGCTTTAAAAGAAAGAATTTGACTGCTCAAATAAACAATCTAGTTGGATTTCCAGATCTTTAATACATTGTTTGCAGTAAGTGACATTTGCTGTTGTTGCTGACATGTTGAATGTTTGCTTTTATGGAATTGTCTGTCAGACTTGGACAGCCAAAATGAAGCCTTCAGTTTCTTTCTTTAGCAGTCCTGATCTCAACCATCTCCATGTTAGCTTTGTATCAACCTTTCCTTCAATGTCCTTCAGATATGGACTGTACATAGGCTTCTTTTTCCAGTTAGAAACCAGATGCTCAATTGTTTCCTTTCAATATTCTGCTTTCAATCTTGTTGTTTTCAAGAGTTTCCCTTATTCACTTCCTTCAGCAAAGGCTCTTAATAATAATAATAATAATAATAATAATAATAATAATAATAATAATAATAATAATAATAATAATTATTATTATTATTATTATTATTATTATTATTATTATTATTATTATTATTATTATTATTATTATTCATCATCATCATCATCATCATCATCACACAGTCAGTCAGATGTTCAGACTGGATTTGGCATTTTTGTCTACCTATTGCTGCTTATAGTCAGTCTGTGCGATCTTCTTGCAGCAGCTTACCAGGCGGTCCACTGTTTCTTCATCTTCTTTGCATAGGCGGCACTTACTGACTGTTGCTGTCTTCTCAATTTTGACTTGATCTTGTGCAGCCAGAATTAGTCCCTCGGCCTTTTTCTTCAATTTTCCTGCTCTTAGCCATTGCCAGGTCTTGTTATTATCTGCTTTCCCAGCTATTTTTTTTAATGTACTGGCCAGATAGTGCTTTGTCTTCCCATGCCTCTATTCTGTTCTTCATTTAGTCTTTCTTGTAGGCCAGTTTGGTCTCTCCAGTAGTCAGCAAGCCTTCCTGATATACTAATTTCAGTGCATCTTCATCAGTGTCTTTCAGATATTCTTCCAAAGGCATTTTTTCTTCTTCAACCATCTAGTGTACTTGCAGCATTCTACCCCACTTATTTGCCTTTGTAGATAGAGTCTGTCAATGTCACTGCGTGGATGAAGGGCATGATTCATTGTCATTATTTTTCTGGTCTTCCTATGCATTGCTTTTAGTTCTGCTTGAGTCTAGTCCACTATTCCAGCTGTGTATCTAATGACTGGAATTGCCCAGGTGTTGATTGCCTTCATGGTATTTCCTCCATTGAGTTTGGACTTTAAGATCTTCTTCACTCTCTTGATGTATTCACCTCTTTTTCTTGACTTCAGTGTGCTTGATGTTGTCAGCTTGAAGGATACCCAAGTATTTGTAGTAATCTTCCTCATCCAGACTCTTAATGTTATTTTCGTGGGGCATCTTGATTCCTTCAGTTTTCACTATTTTTCCTTGTTTGATAGTAAGTGTGGCGCATTTGTCCAAGCCAAACTCCATTGCAATATCTTGGCCAAATCTTATTGCATTCTTTGACCAAGTGACAAAATTAGTGGATCAGAGGAATGCTGTGGATATAATTTACTTGGCATTTGATAGTAAGGCATTTGATAAAGTAGATCACAACCTACTACTTGATAAGATAGAAAAATGTGGGTTAGACAGCATCACCACCAAATGGATCCGTAGCTGGCTGACCAGCCGTACTCAGCGTGTGGTCCTCAATGGAACTGCATCTACATGGAGGGAAGTGTGTAGTGGGGTGCCCCAGGGCTCTGTTCTGGGCCCAGTGCTCTTCAACATCCTCATCAACGATTTGGATGAGGGGATAGATGGGCAAATCATCAAATTTGCAGACGACACCAAGCTGGCAGGAATAGCCAACACTCCAGAAGACAGGCTTAGGATACAGGAGGATCTGGACAGATGTGAACACTGGGCGCTATCTAACAAAATGAAATTCAATGGTGAAAAAAGTAAGGTTCTACATTTAGGCAAGAAAAGCAAATGTACAGGTATAGTATAGGGGGTACCTTGCTCAATAGTAGTAACTGTGAGAGGGATCTCGGAGTCCTAGTGGATAATCACTTAAATATGAGCCAGCAGTGTGCTGCAGCTGCCAAAAAGGCCAACACAGTGCTGGGCTGCATTAACAGAGGGTTAGAATCAAGATCACGTGAAGTATTAATACCACTTTACAATGCCTTGGTAAGGCCACACTTGGAATACTGCATCCAGTTTTGGTCACCACGATGTAAAAAAGATGTTGAGACTCTAGAAAGAGTACAGAGAAGAGCAAAAAAGATGATTAGGGGACTGGAGGCTAAAGCATATAAGCAAAGGCTGCTGGAATTGAGTATGTCTAGTTTAATGAAGAGAAGGACGAGGGGGGACATGATAGCAGTGTTCCAATATCTCAGGGGCTGCCACAAAGAAGAGGGAATCAAGCTATTTTCCAAGGCGCCTGAAGGCAGGACAAAAAGCAATGGATGGAAACTAATCAAGGAGAGAAGCAATCTAGAACTAAGGAGAAACTTCCTGACAGTTAGAACAATTAACCAGTGGAACAACCTGCCTCCAGAAGTGGTGAATGCTCCAACACTGGAAGTTTTTAAAAAGAGACTGGACAGCCATTTGTCTGAAATGGTATAGGGTTTCCTGTCTGAGCAGGGGGTTGGACTAGATGACCTCCAAGGTCTCTTCCAGCTTTTTATTATTATTATTATTATTATTATTATTATTATTATTATTATTATTATTATTATTATTATTATTATTATTATTATTATTATTTCAGATGATATTTTTCCATACAGCTTCAGATCATCCATGTAAAGGAGGTGGGATAATCTGGCAGATGTTTTTGATGTTTGATAGCCATGTCCTGAGTTATTCAGTATTGTTGACAGAGGAAATAACAAATAATATCGTGATAATGAATCTCCTTGAAATATTCCTCTCTTGATATTAATCTCTCCCAGGCTCTCACCATTGACCTGCCACTGTGTCTTCCATTGTGCCATTGATCTTTGCACACATTTTCTGATGTTTCTACTGACTCCTGTTATTTCTAGGCACTTGATTATCCAGTCATGTGGCAGAGAGTAAAATGCCTTTTTGTAGTCAATCCATGCCACATTCAGGTTGGTCTTCCTTTTCTTTCAGTTTTCCAAGATTATTTTGTCAATTAGGAGTTGATCTCAGGTGGAAAGAGATTGTTTTCAACTAGATGCTGTTGTACTGCATCAGCTACCACACCAGTTAGCAATTTGAAAGTTGTTGGTAAGTAGGTAATTAGCCTGTAGTTGCCTGGTGTTGCCCCTTTTGCTGGATTTTTCATTATTAGGTAGGTTTTCCCAGTTATTAGCCACTTTTCAATTTCTCCTCCTTGTAGTATATTGTTGAACTTCTGGGCAATGAGTGGGTATATAACAGACGTTTCAACCAAAACCCATGCAGTTCATCTTCACCCGGTGCTGACCAATTTTTGATCTTCCTTGCTCTCTTTTCTACCATTTTTGTTGTTATTACTAGTTCTTTCATTTCAACTTCTGTTTTATTTGCATCTACCTCTTTTAACCAAGCCGCATTCTTGTTGTATTTCTTTGGGTTATCCCATATCTGCTTCCAGAACTGCACTGTTTCTTCCTTGTCAGGTACTGGCTGATTCATTGCAGTTTCTCCATTGATGGATTGGTAGAAACGTTTCTGATTGGATTGAAATTGGACGTTCTGCCTATAATTTGCAATTCGAGTTTTGTATCTACTGATTTTCCTGGCTATAGCTGTTATTTGCTGCTTTATTATTTCCAGTGCTTCCTTGATCTTCCTTGTTTCTAAGTGGTATTTCTTGATTAGGTATTCTTTGGTCTTGTTCTTCAGCTTCTTTTCTTTCATCTGTTCTAGCTTGCTTGCATGTGATCTTAACTTGCTGGTCTTATTTTCTAGTCTAACCTTCCATTTTTGTGGTGCACTGTTTGTTTGTTTTTCTTCTTTGTTGATTTTGCATCCCAGGTATTCAGTTATAACTGCAGCTGTGCTGTACATTAGTTGGTTTGTTTCTTGCAGTGAATTGGTGCTTATACTTGATATTGCAGTATTTGCATTTTTAACACTTGTGCTAGCTGTTTCTTTGGAACAAGCTTCAATGCAGGCAGCCTTATTTTGTTGTTTTTGTGCTGTTCTAGATACTTAGTTATTCTTTGTTTCAGTTCTTTTATTTCTTTAGTTAGAGGGTTTTGTTCTTCCTGAGGAGGAGGTGCCTATAAATCAGTGTTGATCTGCTAGTCTCTGTTCTGTTATTTCTGATTCTGGATGTTGTTCTTTCCAGAACTGATGCATTCATTTTAGATATCCTCTTGTTGGACTTGATCTGTAATAACAGATCATTATTTCTTTGTTTTCAATCACTGTGTGTTTGCGATGGGTAATACCTTTTCTTCCAGTAGTTCTGCAGCTGCTGGCCCTGGTTGCTCAGCCAAAAGTCCTGAGTCCTGTAACCCATTTTTCACCAGATATCCAGGAACTCCAACATCTAGCGCGGACCTTGTTAAGCCGGGCGACATCCAAGCTGGTATGGCTTTCTGAAATTTACGTCTCACCATAATTTTTATGGGAGAGACACTCTTTGTCTGACTCCTCTGATGAGACCTGTCCAGTATGGTTGAACCTCTGGTATAGCTCTTATCTTCCTCAGAGTACACAAGCCCCACAACCACGTCAAGGTAGTGCCTCACTGGGGGTTGTTGTTGTTGTTGTTGTTGTTGTTATTATTATTATTATTATTATTATTATTATTATTAGTTACACAGTCGGGTAAATGTTCAGACTGGATTTGGCATTTTTGTTTACCTATCGAGCCCTTTCTAAGGACCTGGGATAGGATGGTGTTACAGATATTGTCACAGAATGGAAGCTGTTCTCAGTAAAGCTGCCTTTTGCAATTGACTGATGGTGAATTTGTCAATGCCAATGGTGTTCAAATAGTGCTTCAGTTGTTTTGGGATTGCACCCAAGGTGCCTATTACTATTGGTACTTCCCTTGCTTGCCTTTGCCAGATGTTCTGTTTCTATTTGTAGTTCTTTGTATTTTGTTATCTTCTCCAGTTCTTTCTCTTCTATTCTGCTGTCTCCAGACATTACCATACCCACTTGGCATTTCATTGTCCATTTTAGAGGTTGACTAGGTTTAGGTTTGTCCCCAATTTGGTCTTTAACAGGTACATAATGGAAAGGGCTAGTTGGGCAAATGATGGGATGACTTGTGGGTAAAAGTTAAGGAAGCCCAGGAAACTTTGCAGTTGCTTCCTGGTTTAGGGTGAAGCCCACTCCAACACTGCTTTGACTTACTGAGGGTCCATTTTAATTCCCTCATGTGAGATGTGATAGCCCAGATAGTCTATTTTGCTTTGATGGAATTCGCAGTTAGAGACCTTGGTGTACAATTTGCAGCTCGTAGTTTCTGAAGGACCACCCTCACTAGCTTCATATGCTCTGCTTTCATTTCAGTGTAAATCAAAACGTCACCCAAGTACACTAGCACTCCTTGTATAAGTGCTCGTGCAGAATTTCATTATTAATTGAATGAACATATCAGGTCTCCCTGTTAACCCAAAAGAAAGTAGTTTGAACTCCAAACAACCCAGCGGGCAATTGAAAGCAGTCTTTTGTTCATCCCCTTCTCAGATCTTGACATGGTAATAGGCCTCCTGCAAGTCCAGTTTAGTAAATATTTTGTCCTTAGCCAAGTGGGCTAACATGTCCTTCATCAGGGTATAGACATTCTACACACACACCATATTAAGCTCTCTATAGTCTATGTATAGACAAAGGGTCCCATCTTTCTTTTTTCAGAACAGAACTAAGGTTGCCACCCGGGTTCACGCTGGCTGGATGAAACCTTGGGCAAGATTTTTGTCAATAAGCAGCCATAGTTCAAGGAATACAGCTTCAGCTTTGGTAGCTTAGCCCTTGGCAGGATTTCTATCGCAAAGTCCTTTGGCCAGTGGGGAGGGAATTCATCTGACCCCTTTTTGCTAAACCCATCTCGGAGGTCCTGATATTCCTTGGTATGATGGGAAGATCCTACCCCTGTGTGGTTTCCCCCAATTTGTGCTGTGGGGCTATTGTCTTCTGACATTCCTCTTGCTCCTAGGAGGAGCGACCCATTCAGATTTTTAGCAGCCCCCTCCTCCAATTCATGTAGAGGTTCCATGTACTTAGCCAGGTTAACCCTAGTACCAGGGGCCATTCCATCCCAGATGCCACTATAAAGCTCAAAGTCTCTGAATGGGCCTCCATTCGCATTTCTATGGGCTCTATGATGAAGGATGTTGGAATGGCCCCTGCTACCGAATCATCTAGTTCACGGATCTGCAACCCGTGGCTCTGGAGCCGTATGTGGCTCTTTCAGCTTCTACTGCGGCTCCCAGTCCTCCTCTGCCATTTGCAGAGAGAGAAACAGAGAGAGGTATTTGCGCTTCCCTTCTCTCTCTCTCTCTCTCTCTCTCTCTCTCTCTCTCTCTCTCTCTCTCTCTCTCTCTCTCTCTCTCTCTCTCTCTCTCTCTCTCTCACACACACACACACACACACACACACACACACACACACTTTTACTTACTTAGTGGGGGAAGAGGACTGGCAGATCAAGGGCAGGAGAAAGCCAGCCCAATCAGCTTGTTGGAGAACAGTGTGAGGCCAGCTGGCCAAGTGAGCAGAAGATCGGAGAGAAGGATAAAGGGGGGGAGAGAGGAAAGAGAGAGAGAGAGAGAAAGAGAAAGAGAGAGAGGAGAGGGAGAGGGAGAGGAAAGAGAGAGAAAGAGAAGAGAGAGAGAAAGAGAGAGAGAGAGAAAGAGAGGGAGAGGGAGAGAGAAAGAGAGGGAGAGAGAGAAAGAGAGAGAGGGAGAGGAAAGAGAGAGAGGAAAGAGAGAGAGAGAGAGAAAGAGAGGGAGAGGAAAGAGAGAGGGGGGGAGAGGGAGAGGGAGAAAATATGGATATATGTTGTCCTTACTGGACTTTTAGTAAAGAATGTTTAATGAAATATTTTGATTTTTTTTAATTAAGAGATGAGGTATGGGGATAATTATGCTGTATTTAAAGATGGTAGATAAGCTACTAAAATTGTTTTCACCTATTGGGATGAAGGAGAAAGGGTTTTTCCCCCTCTTTCTCCTGCATAAAAATTGTTTTCTTTGTAGCAGTTCATTGATTTCATAAATGCAACACACTATAGTTTTTTATACATAGCATAAAGATAAAAAAGGATATATGCAGTGTTATCTTCATTTTAGATGTCAAAAGGGTTTTGTGGCTCCCAATGTTTTCTTTTCTGTGAGAAATGGGTCCAAGTGGCTCTTTGAGTGTTTAAGGTTGCCGACTTCTGATCTAGTTGGCTAAAAGCAATCTGGACTTTTAGATGCCTCAGTCAGATCCCCAGTTTCTCGACCAGTGCTGGGGTTACTAGGGTCCTGGTGCTGCCTGAGTCTAATAGGGCAATTCTTTTGTTTTCCCCAAATAACCCTCTTCTACCAGTCCACTGGCAGCCAGTGCGATGCCTTAGGGTTGTTATGAGAACTCTGAGGTGCTGAGTATAGGTCACCATAGGTTGAAACTGGCTGGGAAAGAGTCTGCTTCATCTCCAAAGACAATCCCCCTCCCTAATTCCCAAGTGGTTACAGCAAAGCAAAAGCATGCAAAGAATGGCAGAAACCTTCCTCCCACCCTCCAACCAAATGGCAGGGCACTAGCATGGTGGACCTGACAAATAATGAGTGTGGCACAGTTCTTCTCCACAGGCCATCAGCTTAGTTCTTTATTATTATAATTATAATTATTATTCAGGATAATTCTAAAACTAATCTTAAAATGCATTCAGGGAAATTACTGCCTTAATAATAATTAAAGTATTATAATTAATATTTATTTGTTATCATATATTTATAATACTTCCAGTGCCAAAATATTAATTGCAAACATTCCAGATATTTCTGACATTTTTTTTTTCTAAGCACCAAATCTTTGCAAAGTAGCAGCAATCACAGGTTTTCTCTCATCTGAAATAGTGGCATTGCTAAGATACCTTGCAGTTTAATTATTTCCTTCAGTTTTGGTCTCTGCAGTTATCAGTAAAAATTCCATATTGGCAAGTTAGTAGTGAATATAAAGGTTGATCTTTACTCTTTCATATCCACATCCCTAGGTGTGTGGCATTTGTTATTCCTCATAGGCAATAACTTGCAACTGATCATTTCTGCAAAACAAAGAGATGCATTTTATGATACTATTTGGAGGAGTCAGACCCGGAGAAATGAATAAGACTAACTAAGGGTATGAATGTCATACCCTTCTTTCCTATCTGCCAACCTTTTATGAAATAAAACAAAATATAAAAATCAGTAAAAACAATATGTATTATTGTATTGTATGAATCTGATCACATATGATTCTCAATTGCTCTAACACATATGTTTCTTGCAATTAGAAGAATAGAGCTGGAAGGGACCTTGGAGGTCTTCTAGTCAATCCCCCTGCTCAAGCAGGAGAACCTATACCATCTCAGACAAATGACTGTCTAGTCTCTTTTTAAAAATGATGGAGTGCCCACGATTTCTGGGGGCAAACTATTCTACTGGTTAATTGTCCTCACTTCAGGAAGTTTCTCTTTAATTCCAGGTTGCTTTTCTCTTAGATCAGTTTCCAGCCATTGTTTCTTGTCCTGCCCTCTGGTGTTTTGGTGAATATCCTGCCCCCCTCTACCTTGTGGCAGCTGCTCAGATACTGGAATACTGCTATGATGTCTTCCCTGTTTCTTCTTATCTTTAGACTAACCAAACCCAAGTCCTGCAGCCGTTCTTCATATGTTCTAGTCTCCAGGCCTTTGATCATCTTAGTTGCTCCTCTCTGAATTTCTTCCAAACTCTCAACATCTTTTTGTGATATGGTGACCAAAATTGGCTGCAGTATTCCAGGTGTGGTCTTACTAGGGTTTCATGAAGAGGTACTAATACTTCGCATGATCTTTATTCTATGCCTCTGTTTATACAACCCAGGATTATATTAGTTTTTTTAAAATAATATTTTATTAGTTATCCAATTTTACATTTGAGTATTTGGAAGGCAACATGGTGATTGGGTTAATCAATAGTTCAATATCAAATCTTTAGTACATATCTCAGGTTACATCATCAAATATTTCTTCTCTGTTTCCCTTAACATTTGGTATATTGTATTTAAGCTAGTAAATTTCTAATTGTATCAAATTCAGTAAAAACTTCATTATCACATTTATCAATTATTTTTTGCTTATACATATCTTAATAAATCTTCATAAACAATCCATATCCTGTTATTAAGTTTTACCTAATTTTTAGTTTTTAATTACAATACTCCAATTTAATCTTTAATATCCATAGTATTTGGGTTTCGGATAACTCAAATTTCTTTAGTTTCACTTCATAAAAATTATATCTAAAATGTACATAACTCAAGTCCATCATCTATATTATCTGGGCTAATCAATAATTCAAACCTATTTCCTAATAGTTAATTTTCATTTCCCTTGTAAATCTAAGTCCTTAATATTAAACAAATTAATCCCTTATTTTTTTACTATTTTCCCACTATTTTAAATCTAATAATTAAATTTCCCCTTGTCTCAAAGTTTCCCTTTTGCCCTCTAATTGGCAATTTAGAATCCTCTCTAATAAATCAAAAGACCCCGGTTTTTCAACCTAATTCTAGCTTTCGGCTTATGCCAATCACGCTTCCATACCAATGCTTTTAAATCATCAAATAGATCTCCCTTCATTCTTGTGTATGATACTTGAATTAAAGAAGACCATCTAGTTGCCAATTTTCTGGAAGAACTGGCCTATTTATAATCATTAAGTTGTCGCCCCGGTGGCCCAGATCCCCATATTTGCTCTGGTATAGTTGTCTTCCATTTGATCTGGTCTTCTTCTTTCTCGGGTTTCTTCTGATTTGTGTAAAAAGTCATTTCCATTTTTAAAGTTGTTGTTTCATTGTCTAGATTTTCAGTGAACTGTACTTGGTGATCTTTAAGGCCCTCTGTCTTGGTATTAATTTCCTCCGCTTCTGTTGTTTTTTGGATTGTAGGTTCTTTAGTTGGAGTCAGAGTTTCGCTTTGTAGATTTAAGCTGGCACCTTGGTCTTTCAGTCTAGATTTTTTTTTCCAACAAATTTTATTGGTTTTTTAATTTTTACATCAGAGTGCTCAGGAAAACACTGTGGTGAAGGGGAAATCAGTCATCCCAAAACAAAGTCATACATATATAACTGAAGTTAGTACATTAAAAGCTTCCCTCTCTACTTCCCTCACATGATATAAGGAATTTAGTTTAATCTATTTCTTCATAAAATTCAATCAGTCCAAATGATCATCTTCCTGCTTTAAGCTTCACTAATTTCAATTAACATATTTAAATTCATCTTAAGTAAACATATTAATAAGACTTCGGATATCCCTTCTACAACATACATAGTATTCCAACGATAACATTCTAGTATTTTCATATATATTCCATTTCTTAATTTAATAGATCATTAGTTAATACCCTTTCTTCTCTTATCGTAAATCTCTCTAGTTCTTCTTCTATTACAAAGTAATTTTCTATATAAACAGAATAAAAAATAAAGAAACATTTCAGCTCATTAAGTAAAATTTAAATCTCAACCAAAATAGTTATCCTGTCTAAAACAAACATATCATTACACAAATTATCATCTTACTAATTTCACATACTCAGTTAATTGTCAAATCAGTCCAAATCTCTGAAGCCTTTTTGACCCAATAAGTGAGAGTTTAAATCACATTTTAAAATCTAACTCTGGCTTTTTTTTCCGTGCCAAGCTAGCGTCCATGATGCCGCATCTATGTCATCAAATCTCCATATCTGAGTACTGGTATTTATCAACAAATCATTCTGGTCAGATTTCTCCTCCCCATCTTCCAATATCATGTAGGTAATATAGTCAGTTTTGTTCCATATTATGATTACAGCTTGATTATCCAAGTTGTCATAATTTTCAATAGATCGCATCTGGAAGTCAGTTCCTGTTGGTTTTAAAAGTAAGAGTGTTTCAGTTGAAGTCATTCTTTGATCTTCAGAGTTCTCCATAGTTTGTACATAAACTTGTGAGATGTCCTTTTCTGTAATAATAAGTTGACTTGTAGAGTGATCAATTAAAGTCTCAGTCTGGTGATTTTGGGTCCAAAGTTTTTCTGGAATTCAATTGGTCAGTAGGTTCTTTTTCCATCTCATTAAATTGTGTACACTGTTGCATATCGGTTTCTTCTTGGCCTATCTTTTAAAATTTGAGGCTCAGCTTGTGGTTCTGCAAAATGATCTTTAATTTTTCTCCATGATTTCATATATTCTGTAGCTTCCAATATTCTTTCCAGCATAAGCTTATAATCAAGCTATGGGTAAGATTCTTCCATTTCCATAGTAAAATAGTCTTTTAGTCTTTTAGTGAAAGCTATATTTATTAAAAGTCAATAAACATCTGCCTTTACAGTTTCTAGATCACAAAGTCAACCCACAGCTATTTCCAAGCCTTTATCTTCTTTTATTATTATTTGAAGATCAAATCCATCTTCAAACACCTAAAAACATTACAATTGCGGTAACACTTTTCACCACATGATGTCCTCAGTGAACTTAGAAACTTTTTTCTTTCCAAGTTAAAAGCTTTTACCTCATTTTGAGAGCGAGGAAGAAAGAGGCAGGAAGAAGCAAGTATCTCTGATATAGTAAGTAGAATAATGCTCTATAATACAAGTTTTTCCAGGGGTCCCAAGTATCCAAAAAATTAAAAATCCAATAAATGCTGTTCTATAGTTTTATTCAAAGTATTTTTTTTCCCAAATAGACGAACGCCGCTTTCTTAGGGCAGGGAAGTCATCCTAAGGCTCTTTGCAGAAAAAAATAATTGGGGGTAAGAGGGGGAAAAAAGTCTCACCCAGATTTCTCTGCGGTGGTTTCTTCATGCTTAGTTGTTCTTTTGACTTCGGCTGGTGCAGCTAGATGATCGGCCATCTTCCAGGACGATCTTTGCTCCGTTGGCCCTAAGGAGTCAGCTGGAGCTGCGGGAGAAGCTGCCACCTTCCTGCAGTCACCAGCAAGCCTCCTCCTCAGTGGTCGCTCCTCCAGAGTGACTTTCAACCCCCTTCGGGGTCTACCGGTGAAGGAAAATCGGCCGGTGAAGAGACAAGTCTTTTCACATGACCGCAGTCGCCACAAAACCGGAACCGGAAGTCTTTCAGTCTAGATTTGATTATCTCGGTGACTTCAAGAATTTTTCAAGTATAAGTTTAAACATAGCCAAAGATTTTTGCTGCTCTTCCTCCATTTCTGACATGGTTATAGATGGTCTTTTAGTGAAGGCTATTTATTAAACAAGAGTCAGTAAGTGTTCACCTCCACAATTCCTAAAAACCAATTTCACTGCCCAGCTGCTCTTTCAGCTTTTAATCTCTATTAGATAATACCAAGGTCAGATCTGGGCTATGAGCAAGTCTCTTTGTCAAAAGTAATAAATTGGTGTACCAAGCTTCGCGACAATATGTCCCCGATAGCATTTAAAGCAGTGGTTCTCAACCTTTTTAATGCCACGACCCCCAACCGGTCGTAAGTCGAGGACTAAACCGGTTGTAAGTCGAGGACTAAACCGGTCGTAAGTCGAGGACTAAACAGGTTGTAAGTTGAGGACTACCCAACCGGTCGTAAATCGAGGACTTTCCCTGCCCAGGAACGCCACACATGCGTGGTTCCGCCCTCTGCACTGGCCGAGGCATAGCTGGCAAGCGGCAGAGATGGAGCAGGCCGACCACCAACTGGCCCAGCCCAAGGGAGGTAAGGCACCCGCCGGAAAAGGGGAAAAAATTGGCGGACAAAAAAAATGGCGGACAGCCTTGCTTGGTGACCCCCATGAAATGGTCGATCGACCCCAAATGGGGTCACGACCCATAGGTTGAGAACCGCTGATTTAAAGTCTTTTTCAAGTCCCAGGTTAGGTTTTCATCCAATTTAAGTTCTTTTTCTTCTTTTTTACAAGTAAATAAAATAGCAAGTCCCCGTAAGAGTAGGAATTTTTTGGGTCCCCAAATTCCAAAAGGATGTAAGTCCAATTATATTAAGTTGTTCTTTTCAATACTTTGTTTCCCCAAGTAGTCAGATGTTGCCATTTTAGAGGGTGGGAGGAAAAAGTTCCCTTCCCTCTCTCCTCGCTGGGGGAAAAGTTTTCAGGAAGCTTTTAACAGGAAAAATACTTGGGGTACAGAGAAGGTAAAATCTCACCCAATTCTTCCACATTACTTTCAAAGTGCTTGTTAGTGAATTTGGTCTCGGCTGTCAGCAACTTAATGATGGGCCATATTAATGGCCGATCTTTTCCCCGTCAGTTTGAAGAGCTGCCCCGGATCAAACGGGAGGGCTGCTGCCCTTCCACGATCACTTGGGGGTCCTCTTCGCGCTCCTCACCCCTACAGGGCGACTTCCAACCCTCTTCAGGGTCCCCCGGTGGGAGAAAACAGATGGCAGAGAGAGTGATCACGCCGCAGGTCCGCCAGCACTGCGATTGTAAACCAGAAGCCAGGATTATATTAGTTTTTTTGATTGCTGCTGTACACTGCTTGCTCATAATCAAGTGATCATCCACTACGACTCCCAAGTCCCTTTGACAGTTACTATTTTTAAGCCAGGTCTCACCCAATCTGTACTTGTACCTTTGATTTTTCCTGCCTAAATGTAAAACTTTGCTTTTCTCCACATTGAAACTCATTTTGTTGAATAGGGCCCATTGTTCAAGTTGGTCAAGATCTTTTTGGATCCTGAGTTTGTCTTTTGGGGTGTTGGCTACTCCTGTCAGTTTGATGTCATCTGCAAATTTGATGAGTTCCCCTTAAATTCCCTCATCTAAGTCATTTATGAAGATATTGAAGAGTACTGGGCCTAAGAGGAAGCCTTGTGGTACCCCACTGCTTTTTTTTTCTCCATGTGGATGTGGTGCCATTGAGGACTTCTTGTTGAGTATGATTTGCCAGCCAGCTACAGATCTATCTGGTGGTGATGTTGTCTCTTCCACCTTTTTCCAGCTTACCAAGGAGTAGGTTGTGGTCTACTTTATCAAATGCCTTACTGAAATCTAAGTATACTATGTCCACAGCATTTCGCTGGTCTACTAGTTTAGTCACTTTATCAAAGAATGAAATAAGATTGGTTTGGCATGATCTGTTTTTAACAAACCCGTGCTGGCTGCTAGTTATAAATTTGTTTGCTTCTAGTTGTTCGCAGATCTGATTTTTGATTATCTTTTCTATACTCTTCCCAGATATTGATGTTAAACTGATTGGTCTGTAGTTTTCTGGGTCCAGTTTTTTCCCTTTCTTGAAGATGGGAACCACATCAGCCCTTTTCCAATACTCAGGTACTTCTCAGGTGCTCCAGTATTTATGAAAGATGTGGTGTAATGGTTCTGAGATAACATCTGCCAGCTCCTTCAGAACTCTGGGATGTAATTCGTTGGGTCCCGGTGATTTATACTCGTCAAGGTCAGATAAGTGTTCTCTTATCAGTTTCTTGCTTATTTTAATTTTTGTTTCTAGTTTGTCTTTTGCAGTGGGTTTTTTTTTGGTATGTTGGGCTATAGTTTCTTTTTGTGTAAAGACTGATGCAAGGTATGAGTTAAGCAGTTCTGCTTTCTCCCTGTTGCCTGTTATTTCCTTGCCATCTTCTCTCTTTAGTGGACCTACAGTTTTCTTGGCTTTTTTCTTGTTGTTAATGTGTTGGAAGAAATTTTTTTTATTATCCTTGATTTCTGTTGCAAGTCTTTGGTCGTTCTGAGCCTTTGCTTTCCTGACTTCATCTTTGCATGTTCTGGCTGTCTGCTGATAATCGGCCTTAGTTATGTGTCCCCTTTCCATTTTTTGTATTTCACCTTTTTGTCTTTCAGTTTGTTAGAGAGATCTTTGTGCAGCCATGCTGGTTTCTTGAATTTCTTGTTTTTCTTTTTCAGTGGTATTGTGCTGGTTTGGGCTTTTATGATTGCATTTGTCAGAGTTTCCCATGCTTCTTGAGTTGTTTTCCCCTTTAGGATTTTCATCCATGGGATCTTTCCTAGGTTCTCTCTGAGTTTGTTAAAGTCAGCTCTTTTGAAGTTTAAGACACTGGTTGGATTGTTTTCTATTGCTAGTGTTTGCATTATATTAAATTCCAGTATGACGTGGTCACTTTCTCCCAAGGTTCCGGTAATTTTGATTCCCTCTATGACTTCTTCTCTGTTTGTAATGAGTAAGTCCAGTATAGTTTTGAGTCTAGTTCCCTCCTCTACCTTTTGGGTGGCAAAGTTGTCAGCTAGGTTGGTTAGGAATCTGTTTGACCTCCCACTCACTGCAGAGTTTGTCTCCCAGTTGATATCTGGATAGTTGAAATCTCCCATTACTACTGTGGTATGCTGCCTACATGCATTTGTTAACTGGTTGGCAAAGAGTTCGTCTATTTCTTCTGATTGGTTGGATGGCCTGTAATATACACTTATATACACTTTTTTTTCTTTTATATTGACCCATATACAATCTGGAGAGATTTTATCTTTGATCACATGCATTTCTTTAGATATGCAGTGTTCTCTTACATATAGCGCAATTCCTCCTCCTCTTTTTGTAGACCTGCTTCTTTTGAACAATTTGTATCCATCAATCAGTCCATTTCATTCATGGGTTTCGTCAGCAGGCAAGTTTTCTGTAGGCCGCTTCCCTTCTTGATGTTTCCTCCTAATTTCTTGAGTCTTTTCCTTTCCTTTTCCCTTCTCCAGTCTTTTTTCTTTTGCAATGACCTATTTTTCCTTCTCAACCTCTCTCCTCCTACCATTTTGTTTTAATTTAATGGCAACTTTTCTCTCAGCGATGTGAGAATGCTTCCTCTGTTGCCGCCATCTTGAAGATAAAAAAGATCAAGATTTCTAAAGTTATTTTAGACCCTTTTCATTTAAAAGCAATGCATTTAAGCTTTCATTAAAAAGTATTTACATTTCTGCTTCTGTTTGCTTGAAAATATTTAAGGAAAAACATGTTAATAGTATTTTCTCAATCAACAACTAATAAATAAACTTTCTGTCTTCTCTTAGGATTCTCTCTACCAAAAAATATTACAATATTCAAACTATATAAATAGTTTTATGCCTTATGATGTGAAAACTAAGCTCTTTGTTTCTAAGACTGAGCTGCAACTATTAATCATTTTTGTTTTCTAAGAACTAAAGCTACATTCAGGTAATGGAGCTGATATTTTCCTCCCCTCCCCCCAAAAATGTTTATTTTATTTAAAATAAAGTTTTGGGTTCTTGAAAGGCACTGTGGGAGGAATGCATTTTGGTGAGCACATGATCTATATTTGAATACTGGAAATATCATCTGGTTCGAATAATCAGTATGGGGCTGATATAGAGCTACAACTTTTAGAGAAATTCTGAATATTTAGAAGGTAAGTAAGCTTAAACAAGATCAAATGACAGTATAGTAAAAATAGGAATAATTGTATGGGTAGTGAATTGAGAATTGTGTCAGGTCTTGAATGGCTTGCATATCCTTCTGGAGGACCATTTGGGAATGAAAGGAGAAGGAATGCAGGAATGAAAAAGAAGAATGTATATTTTTGGTTTAGCTGATATAGCAGTAGCAGGGGGTAGGAAAAACTAGCATAAACTGGTTCTGTTGATGTTTGTGCAGCAGGAGCTGCCTGACATTTTCGTGAAGGGGATGGAAGAGCTGAGCAGCTCTTGTTCTTTTACCAAATAAGGAAGAGATATGCCTGATTTAGTCTAGTTGAGCCTTCTAACCAAGGATTATGCTAGCCATGTTTTTTTTTGCTTTTATATTCCTATTTTCCTTTTGTCTTTGCAAGATTGAACGTGTTCTGAGATTTATCTTTAATTAATTCTTATACGTAATAACATCAAATATAATTTCCAAATTATGTTTTATTTGCTACTGAACCAGTCAGTTATAGCCAAATTATTTAAGTTGCTGTTAAAGGTTAACCTGTTTGCTAACTTTGAAAAGGAGATGATGTCTCTTCTCCAGATAACTTCATATTGGAAGTATATCTACCATCAGCAAGTAATTGCAGTAGTAGAGGTTTAATGTAAAAGCTGAACAACTATAAGTATTTCTTCTTAATAATTAAGTGGTTTTATTACAAGTGTGAGTAATTTCAGCAGGTATATATTTAAACTCAGTTAAGGCAAATCATATACATATGTGTGTGTGTGTGTGTGTGTGTGTGTGTGTGTGTGTGTGTGTGTATATATATATATATATATATATATATATATATATATATATATATAGAGAGAGAGAGAGAGAGAGAGAGAGAGAGAGAGAGAGATTAAAATGTAGTTAGCTTTCAGTTACAAATATATTTTATTATACATGCCCAACATTCATTATGGCCTAGAATGTGCTACAAACTGGTTTATAGATTATTGTTTCCAACTCAATATATTATGTGAATTGTGAATTGTTTGATAAAGTATGAGTAAACAAATTTATGATAGTGAGATCTGCAAATCATCTGTATATTAAATCACCATCTATGTTTGTTGAACTATATTTAAGATAAATATATTATTTAATTGTCCCATTTCCCTTGCTTTAGTTTAATCAAAATTAATTAAATTTAATAAATTCAAAAATATGGAATGGGATGGCTGGCCCTAATTAAAGCTGATGGGGGAAGTCTGGGTAAGCCAATGGCTGATGGGGAAAGCAGAAAAGATGCTTTGAGCCATTTATTAGATTCAGATGGTTGAAATTTTGGCAATTATGTACCAAAGCCTAAGTCTTTGGGGGTTGCTATATATACTCTGCATTGTATTATTAATGTTATTGTTATTGGTTGCTTTTCATAGTCAAACATTAATGGGCAAGAGTTAAGTCTGCTGAAATTATAAGGTCAGCTTGGGCATGGCTGCTGCATATTTCCTATGAATCCTGGAGAGCTTTAATAATAATCTACAGGAACTTTAATTAACCAGATTTAATGCAAACTCCAAAGTGTGTTGAAGTAATTTTTAGCACATGATGTAATAAGAAGATGCTTAGTTTTTACATCTCTTTTAAATACACACATTTTTTCAACTCCTTATGAGCCAAGTTGTAACAGAATAAACAAAGTCCAGAAATCTGGATTGAAATTGTTAAACCTTTAACAGTTAACCTTTCTTGGAATGTACATCAGAAACTATCAGAATACAAACTGTATATTTCCATGTTCATTCCCATCGTGTTTCAGGGATAACTTCTATATACTGCAACTTTACCAAGGAAATAAAACTGGAATAGCACTCATCGATTGTGAATATTTCAAATCTGGCACAGTTACGTTCTATAAAATTGTTTCAGTTTAGAGCTTGGTGCATAACAGAACTCAGCAAAAAATCAAGTCAGCAAGCATTACCCAAACATGTCCTGACAAAAACCATTTTCTGCCTCATTCCCACAACACTTTCTTTCTCTCATCAGCGGCTGATGTGTCGAGAGCTATAAATTATTACTTGCAGTATATACAGTGCCATAAGCTGACCCTTTTTCATCCCATCACAATTTTATGTTGTATAAAAAGCATAAAGCTTCATTCCTCATTACTTCAGAGGAGCAATCAGCTGAGAAATATTTGATGTATTTTGCAAGTGGTAGAAAAAAAAAGCATACCTTCCTTTGCTTTGCCCCATCCAATTCTCTCCAGTCTTTGCAGTTTCAATTAGAGAATCCAAAAAACCTCATCCAGAGCTCTTTTTGCCTTTTAGCTTTCTCTGTTTTGATATCAGCTTCTCTCTACCCTGGTAAAGAGGAGCATCTATACCCAGAACTTTTTTTGTCATAGAACGCCCAGAACGGAGTTCTGGCACCTTTTTTGGATGGAACCTTGTAGGGTAGGCAAGGTGGGTTGTATGACATGTGTGAGTTCCGGCACCTTTTTTTTTTTTTTAACAAAAAAAGCACTGTCTATACCTAGTATTTCATTTTCAGTATTGAACCTGAATAGCTGTTGGGCAACTAGCTCTTTACATAGTGAGAAAAAGGTGAGGAGTAACTGAAACTGACAAGTTCCTTGCCTTTTCGACTATGTAAAGAGTTAATTGCCAGCAGCTATTCAGGTTCAATGTTTCTACCCTAGAGTGAATAATCATGACAGAGTTCACAACCCTCTGTTCTAGGATTATGTCTTGCATTCTCTCCTATGTTTCTTTCTTTCAACTTGGGAGATACTCACATGGTAGTAAGATGAGAGATAAGTGGCCTGAAGCAAGCCCCATCTTTGCTCAGTCCTTTGATTTCCTAGGGACTAGCAATGTTGTCAACCTCCACCCTCAATGGAACAATTACTAACTTTTCTTCAGAAGATTGCATAGGAGAGGTTGATTCGGATGGGAAAAAATGGTTTGCAAATACCTAGGCATGAAGCCATTTAGGTTTTTATAGATCAGAATCACCACTTTGAATTCTAATGTTGAGACTCCATGTTCCTGAGACTCCAATACCAACACATCTCAGGAAGAGAATCAGAATAAAACTTGTTCTGATCCAGAGTTACGTTGCTTTGTAAATCCAGATCATACAGATAAACTCAATAAGAATGATTATAAAACAGACATTTTATTCAGAAATACTTGCAGTTATGGTTGTTGCTTCTGGATATTATACATCTGTTCATTCTTATAGGTAAGAAATTAATACTTTCTCCATAACAACTTCTAATGTGGAATGAGACTATCTGAGTCCTCCGGTGGTCCCATGCTTATCTCAGACAAAGGCATTCCATACTGGCACATGGCCAGGATATCCTGTAAAGAGCTCAGTGACTCCTCCTACAGATCTGTTAACATGGGATAGCTGACTAGCTAAACTACATTACCCATAATCCATCTCTTAAGGAGGCAGTGCTTAACTCAATAAATGCCAAACATTCTAACACAGCAATGGGCAAACTACGGCCCGGCGGCCGTTTCAAGCCGGCCCGCGGAGCACTAGATAATGTATTCATTTATTCACCTCATGCTGTGTCTAGTGAGGTGAATAAATGAATAAATTATCTAGTGCTCCCGGTGGCTGGCTAGGGAGTTGCAAGGAGCTGGATTGGCTGGGCTGGCCAGCAGCTAGTGGGGGAAGAGGGGAGGGACTGATAAGA
>NW_015386483.1:448833-472393 GCF_001527695.2 Protobothrops mucrosquamatus
GCATAAAAGTTTTGTAAAATAACTCTTTTTATGCTTTTCTACCTTAAATTAATCTAAACATTTAATGTTACAAATGTAAATTTAATTTATATTAATTCACACATACACACCGTCCATCTACTCTTGGTCCGGCCCCCGGGTCCAATATATGAACCCATTGCGGCCCTCGAGTCAAAAAGTTTGCCCACCCCTGTTCTAACATACAGATCTACATGCTCTAGTCAGGGTTACATGATCCAGAACACTCCCCGCTTGGAAATTTAAATTTCCACTACTTACTAACTGAAATAAGCAAAAAACGTAGCATTAAGCATGCAATTCTCATTGCTAAACAACTAGTGACTAAAATAGGTAAAACATAGTATCAAAACATGCATAACTATAAAGTAAATATAAAACATGCACAATTATAACAGAGATAAACAAGTGTTACATCAAATAATGCATAAACACAAATACATAGTTTGAGGTTCAATCTTCTAGTTTGATCTTCGTCAGCAACGGGACCAAATCGGTGATCAGCCTGGTGCAAGAGTTTTTGAGTCACAATCTGACTCAAGTGGCTTCATGATCTGGACCTCAGCTTGGCGAACTAGTTCATCAAAACTGGGTGGGGCCCAGTGCACAAGTCCCATGGGCCAATAGTTCTGGTATACGTTCTTGTCTCTCAACAAGACAAGGTCTTCTTCCTGTAAAAGAAATTGGAACCAAATCTGGAACAGAAAAACTAGAACCCAAAATTTCTCAGGAACAAAGGAACCTGGATTTACAGGATGCTCAGGAACCGAAGAAGCTGGAGCCACAGGAAATTCAGAAACAGCAGGAGCTGGAAAATCAAGAACATCAGTAGGAGCTGGAAAATCAGGAATATCAGCAGGAGCTGGAGAATCAGGAACAGCAGGAGCAGAAGACTCAGGACACTCAGGAACCGAAGGGTCTGGAACCACCAGTGGAGCATTGAAGATGGCTGCTACTGTTGTCATGAGGTTGGTGAAGACTTCATGTGTGGGCGTGGGTGTCTTTGACGGCATAGCATGATTTTGCGGGGTATACCAATCATGCGCTCCCATGCTTCGCCCATGTGAGATACATGGGAAGGGTAGTTTTTGGCCTTTGGGCATTTGTCAATCACTGGGTCATGGCAAATACCTTCAATAGTCTGTAAGTTCTTGCAGGCTCCTACAAGGTTAATTCTCGGGATGCTAAGACAAGTGATCAAGACGATCAAAACTATGTCCATTATCAGGTGTCTTCGCTTAGAGGAGGGTTTGAAGCTGATTGGTCGAAGTTTACTGGGTGCCTGAGGTTGAACGTTGGCATGTTGATCTGGAGCTGAAAGCATATAGCATTTTGGTCTCTAATGTTGGCTGTCTGGACAAGCCAAGAACTCAGGACCTTTTAGCCAGATCAATTCTGTTAACTGTGTGGCGAGGTTGGGCCACTTAACTTGGTTCACAAGGTTCTTATCTGTTGGTATATTTTGCCATTGTTCAGTGCTTAGAGATGTTTCAATCTTTTCCACTCTATTGCCTACATAGACGTAGAAGTGTCTGCTTTGTTTGCAGATGTAGCTTGCCATCACCTTGCTGTCTGCGTAGAAGGTGGTAGACTGTAGTTCAAGGCCCAACGTCTTCGCTGCCAAGTTGGTGAGCTTTACAGCCAAAGTGGTACCATATAGTTCTAACTTTGGTATGGTGTGGCCTTGTTGTATTGTTAGTCTAATTTTTCCAAAGAAGATACCGAGACTGCAGCTCTCCCCACTGTAGACTGTGATGTATCTTAAGGCTGCATTCACCTTCATTAGCACATCTGAGGAAGCGTACAATTCTTTCTTTTGCACGGTGGCGGGTGAACTAGAGACATACATGCGCTGCACTTGCATACTCTGGAGATATCTTGGGAGTACATTCCATGACTCCCAGTCTTGTTTCTGTTCTGGCAGATGCCACTCATCCCAGTGTGTGGTGATCAGGGACAACGCGCGTAGCTGCAGACATTTTTTTTGTCTTCCATGGACAAGGCTAAGTTGTTGTAATTCTTACTGGTCTGGAACACTGTTGCTTCCAAAACTGGTTTGGTTGTCACAAGCATGCAGTGTTCTTGGTGTGGTTTTAGCTGAGGTGCTCTTCCATTACTGGGAATGGAGGTTGTTGAAATATTCACCTGGGTTGGAGTTTGCAGTTGGTCAACACAGACCGTTCCTGGGATGACCCATTCAGGTTCCATCTTAAAGGCAGTTGAGGAGCTTGTTGGGCCTCTGACCATTCTGTGGTAGGCAAAGGTGTCAGGGGCATCTACTCTCAATGAAATTAAGATTTCGGCTTCAGGATTTAGGAACTGTGAGCTCCCTTCTAACAACTGGATGCGGAGTCCAGTGGCTTTCCTCCCCGCTGTGCTCTGTGGCACAGAGCACATTTCTTTGCTTAGGGGTTCGATGAGGAATAGTGGGTCGTTACATACTAAAGTCCAGTTGACCTTGATGGGTGCCTCTGGGCACTCTGTGGAGCCATGCTGGGGCTCCTTGGTTGAAGGAGGAGTAGAAGCTGCTTGTTGTTGTTGTCCCGATGCAGGACTTCCGGGTACTTGACTGGATGCAGGATTTCTGGGTACTTGACACTCTTGCTTGGGTGACACTTCTCCTCAGCTTCATCAGCTTTGGCCGTGTCTTCCAGAGACTCACAGCATTTGAAACCAGCCTTGTAATCTCCTAAGTCCAACTTTCTTCCCCAGGGTGTTGGAGGATCCAATGGTGCTGTGCAGGGTTTGCCTTCAGGCTGGGTTGGTACGGTGTTGAGGTCGTCTGGAGCATGATCAGTGCCTTCTTGTTGAACCTCATAAACATTGTTTCCAAGAGCAGGGAAATGTGGCACAGAGGGCTGGCATTTTTCTTCAGAAAACTTCTTGTTGGGGTTAACTTCCAGTGGCACAGACGAGGAACCTTCCTGTCTACTTGGTCTTGGGGGACTTGTGGGTAGCTGCAGTGCTTCCACCTGCTCATGTTGAAACACGCTCTGATCATCAATGTGGGCTTGCACATGTTATGAAGGCTTTCCCTTCCTAGCCCTTCCAACTTGTGCGTAGATGTAGTGTCTTCCCTCTCTCTCTGCAGAACTGCTGCTCTTATGGCTGCCTCTTTTGCTTTCTGTTGGCGCTGGAAAATCTCAAAGCTGACCTGAGCTTTGACCATGTCTTCCTTTGCTGATGCTGATGAAGGGCTGCTGCAGCTCGAGCTTTGGCTACTTCTTCTTTTGGCTACTGTCTTTCTGCTTCTGCTACATGTAGAGCTGCTGCAGTCTTCACTTTGGCCAATTCTTCTTCTTGTCACTTTTTTCTGCCTCTGCTTGTGCAAATTGGGTGGCAAGGCTCTCTATCCGTGAGGCTCGGGATGCTTGGCTATGGCGAGAAGACGCTTTTGGATGGCAGGAGGTGCCTGCAACGTGAGATTGTTGTGACACACTGGAATGCGCCTTGGACATATGGTGAAAGGATGAGGCTTTTCCAGAGGCATGAGATGGAGCCACATGTGATCGCTGGGATGGTGCATTCGAATGGCAGGAAAGTTCAGACTCTGCCCTCTTGACTGGTCTGCTCTCTAGAAACCTCTTATGTTCCTTGTTTTTTAGCTTGAGGCTTTGCATCTTGCTATTGACTGTTGGGTCTCCTAATTGCTCCTGAATGTCTTCGAGTTGCCATTCGGAGCCCATCCATTGCACGAAGGCGTCTTCCTTATCTTCTTCCAATATGCACGCACTTTTGGGGGAGCGCTCCTCCTTAGGCCCTTGGTAGAGTTTGCGTAATTTCTCCCAGTGTCTTTCATGGCGCTTGTAGTTCGACTCCCATCTTTCCATCAGATGTGAGTACATGGCTTCTGTAGGCTTTCTTTGTTGCCTCAGGTCATAGGGAATCTGGGACATCTTTGGCTTCGCTGAGGCTTGAGCATCAGCCTCTGTGTACAGGTCAAGGTTGGCTGTTTGTAGCATTTCTCCTTGGCCGGCTGGTTGGGGTGTCTCATCTAGGCTGGTTGGTTGAACCCCTTCCTCTAAATCTAGGAGACACTCTGCCATGACTAGGACAGGTTCAGAAAACTTCCTAGCTATTTTGAAGCAAATTCAATGAACTTTTCTCTTTAACCACTAGGGGATGCTACTTGCAGATCAGCTACTGGGGAGCTGTCTGTGGGTGGAGGCACCACTGGGTGCGCTCTCCTGTGTGCGTGGGTACTGCTTGTGGGTTAGTCACCAGGGTGCTCTTCCTTTGTCCACTAGAGGGCTTTCTCTGTGCATGATTAAAGGCTTGCATGGAATTTATCCTTTAACTACTAGGGGGCGCTTGGAGAAAGGCTAGCTAAATTATTTCTTCTGAGAATCACGTTCACATCTGTGGCCACTGGGAGAATACTGAGCTCTACTAACTCCCATGAACTCCCACCTGGTCATTAGGTTGCAAGCTGGGGACTGCTTGGGAAATTACTGAGCTTCATCTAGCTCTCTACTATCTGCTTGGTCGTTTCAGCTTTGTGATAATGAGCAAGGTTAATTTGCTGCCTTTTCTTCTCCTTAATTTGCCCTCAGCATAGTCACCACTAGAGGTGACTGCTTGCGTGAGTGATTACTTTGGGTGAAGTTCACTCTGTGCCCTCTAGGGGGTGTTGGTTACTTTGGATGAATTCAGGGAAATTGCTCTATAACTATCAGAAATTCACTCTGTATAGTTAGAAAATTTCAGTGAAGTATCTTCTTTCCCCTCTAGGGGTGCTCTTAACTTGGGTTGGTGTGGTTACCAAAGTGAGGGGGGTGTGCCTTCCTTTCAGCAGGGATAAAATTGCTGAATAAGTGTTGTGTGCAGATTAGCCACCAGGGGGTGCTACTGCATGTGCTAGTGGAGCCTCTGAAAACCTTTTCTTTCCATTGACATTGCTGGAATTCCAAGGGGAGGGGGCTCTTCCTTCGAGTGAGTCAATTCACTCCCCCCAGGTGCTGGTTACTATGACAACAAATGGTTTCATTGTTCTGGCATCTGGGGCCAGAAAAGGAGGAGGTAGGTAAGAAGAGAAATAAATTCCTTTTGTGGCAACCCTTCTAGGCTGCTTATAATTAACTAGTCTCTTTCTCTTTGCATTCCAAGCAAACGGGCTTGGCCTCACACACATTCATATGAAACAATTCTCTCATTAAAGCTAATCTTCTTCAACACGTGCTCCACCCCTGTGGCCTCTTCCCCTTCTTATGTCTTGCTTCAAGCTGTTTGAATTGCGGGCAAAAAAAGGGCTATCCAACGCTCCTGTGATTCTTTAGAAACACAGTCTTTACATGCAAGAATTTTTTACAATGAGATGCAATAGGCAGGAACGTTTTTGGGGAGGCAGGCTGCACCCAATGTTTCTCTGATTCATAAAAGCAGTCTTTGCATGCAACATTGGCTAGCAAACAAATTCAATAGCATTTTAGAACAAGTAGAACAACAGTCCTTTACTTTAAAACGTTGGCTGGCAAGCAGAATTTTACTAGCAAGGGTGCAGTCTCCTAGCATTATTCTTTGCCAGCAGATGCTTGGAGAAAAGGCAATGTTTTCTTCATTTTAAGGAAGAGAGACACACACGATTCCTCATTTCATGCAACAAAGACACAAGCTCTTTATAACTATTACTTATAGCGAAGATAGCAGGCAGATGAAACTTTAGCAATGCAGACAGATGGAGACTTCTTGCAGAGTTAAAGGAAGATTAACCTTATTAATTCACTTTACTTTCTTTAAAGCTAATATAGAGAAAAGTATGATTTTTTACTTTTCTTAAATCTGAAGTTAATATGAAGATAATTTAATTTCTTACTGTTCTGATCCAGAGTTAAGTTGCTTTGTAAATCCAGATCATACAGATAAACTCAATAAGAATGATTATAAAACAGACATTTTATTCAGAAATACTTGCAGTTATGGTTATTGCTTCTGAATATTATATATCTGTTCATTCTTATAGGTAAGAAATTAATACTTTCTCCATAACAACTTCTAACATGGAATGAGACCATCTGAGTCCTCCGGTGGTCCCATGCTTATTTCAGACAAAGGCATTCCATACTGGCACATGGCCAGGATATCCTGTAAAGAGCTCAGTGACTCCTCCTACAGATCTGTTAACATGGGATTTCTGACTAGCTAAAACTACATTACCGATAAGCCATCTCTTAAGGAGACAGCGCTTAACCCAATAAATGCCAAATATTCTAACATACAGATCTACATGCTCTAGTCAGGGTTACATGATCCAGAACAAAACTTGCAACATAAAAGAATTTATATGGTGAACTTACTCTTACTTGATTTGCAAGGCGTAACTTAGGAAGGCTGAGATATATCTGCCTTTCAGAAATGCTGAGTAGCAGACCTAGAAAATTTTGAACAGTGCTTTGAATAAAGCAGTTTATGATTATGAGTAAGTTGCTGGGAAAGGTTTCAGAAAATTTATGAGAACTTGAAAGATGTGAAGTCTTTGATGCATTCTGAGCTTGGTTGTTTGCTTGCATTTCATTTAGCCAACTAGGTGCTATCATCATCATCATCATCATCATCATCATCATCATCATCATCAAGTGTGGAGTTTTCTCCCTATTTATACAGGAAGAAAGAAAACCACACTTCCACCAAGCACTCAGGGCAAGCATTCAGTATAAACAGGGAGCAAATCCCACTCCCTATTGGCACTGATGATGTCGCCTAGTTGGGTAATGAAACATCTGCAAGCAAACAATCAAGCTTAGAGAGCCCCAAAGACTCCATAGTTCAATCCTGAGCTACATATATTCTCTTCTTACTCTTTATAAGTTGATAAATCTTTAATGCTTTGACTTAAATAATTTTGATTGTCTGTATCCACAATTTGATAAATTCACTCTTTGATAAAACCTTTAGTCTTTTCTAATCCTAAAAAGAATAAATCTGCATGCAAAAAAACGCAGAAGAACAATTTACATTGGTGCTCTTCTGCCAACATTTCTCGTAAATTATTAAGTGATATTAATGATGGTGGCCAGTTGATTATCCCCTCCCCCCCAAAAAAAACCCCAGCCAAATTTCAATTTTGTTAATGTACTTGATGATAAAGTCTATTGTGTTGGAGGATCTGGTCCTGGATCTCATTATCCTCCCTCTGAATGGACTCACATTTTTTCACTGCCATCATACAGAGTGGCCTCTTTGTAACTGTTGCCACATGAGTTTATTTAATGCATACTGGTAGTCCTTGATTTACAACTATTTATTTAACAACTGTTCAAAGTTACCATGGTACTGAATGACCAGTCTTCAAAATTCTGGCCATTGCAGTGCCTATTCAGTCAAGTTAACTTAATCCAGGTGGTTGGCATCCATCTAGCACTTATGGTCAATTGCAGCATCTTGTGGTCATGTGATCAATGCTGCCAACCTTGTGCACTGGCTTCATAACAAGCAAAGTCAAGCCAGAGGGGAAAGTCACAACTGACTACGGTAAGTTTCCCCCAGCCTTTCTTTGCTTGTATACACTATGCCCTCCTTCCCCCTTTCTCTCATATAATCACATTGCCTGTTTTTCTGGGCCTCCTTGTACTCACACAAATGCACAACGCACACACAAATCAGTGCCTCTTCCCCATCCTCTCTGACCTTGTACACACATGCAGCCACCAGCATCTTCCTTCTCTGGGATCCCTGGCACTAGTACACATATTTACATACAATCTACACTGTTTTTCCTGTGGCCTCCCTGTATTTGGGCTGTGCTGCAGCAATTTCCAAACTTCTGCACAGCATGTGCCAGGACCTCTTGTGTCCCTGAAGCCTCCCCACACTCCTTACCTGGGGTTCCCTGCATGCCTTGAGATTATGACCACACCAGAACTACCTAGGTTGCTGTTGCTAAGCAATGATCATGTGTTGTCACTTTATGACTGAATCTTTTAGCAATGACAGTCCTGGTCCCAGATAAGGGAAGATTAATTTTTGTTTTGACTGGAACCAAAATAAGACAAAAAAAGAAACTTCATTGGATTTCCTGATAAAAGAGTTCAGAAAGGCTTCCAAACAACAAAAGTATGGTTTAAAATCATTACTTGGCTCTGAAGGATTGGGTGTGACAGTGCCAGAGATTTTTTTTTCCTTCCTGGATTTATTAAGAGGCACTTTTAGCACAGTTCCGATCTGACTAATGGCTTATGTGAGTTAAATTTTATTACATGGAAAACACCACTGATAAAAGCTTCACCTGATTCTGAAAATAGCATTCATCATGTGTGCACATAGCCACATGAGATACGAGAGCCCAGGATAAATAAAGTTATCCAAAGAAGGAAATAATAGTGTTATCCTATCCTAAAACTGAATCCCAGAGTAAGTTTCTTCTCAGTTTAAAAATCTCAGAACATTTGTCTTTAAACTATAATACAGATGTTAACTTGCATCACAGAGTTTCCATCCATCCCCAGTTTGCTAGCCTCAGCCATGCCTTCCATAAAATTTTTGCAATTGCTCAATTAACACTAATTACATAGTATGATTTAAATTGGCATACAGCTAATAGATTTTCTTTATAACTGTGCTTGACACATACTTTTCCATTTATCTGACGGTGCTGCATTTGCATTTGGGTTTCTGAATAGACAAAGTAGCCTACTGCAAAGGGTTTTACACAGTTGCTGTGGTCAAATTGCTGCTTAGTTCTGGTGCTATTTGTTTATCAACCTCACTTGGCAGAACCTACAGAGGCAACAGACCTGTTACAACATATGAAATGATTTAGTGAGTCTGAGAACAGCAACTTAGCACATATGCTTGGGCTATTCAGCCCAGCTCCATAAAGCAATAGAAGCCTTGAGTTTTAGCTAAGCTGTCCATGAGCAGCTTTCCTTGAGGATGGAGTGTCTTTCACTGTACAGTTCTTAAATGAGAATCAAAGTGCTCTTATTTTTCTATCTACATTGATCATTTTTTTAAAAAAGATTTCTTCTTTAGTTGCTCCTTTACTTTATAATTTGATTTAATATGGAGTTGATGAGGATCTGATTGGAAGTGGAAAGAGTCCCATTTCTATTTCTTTGGAATAAACAGTTTTAACTGCCTGTAATAAAGGAATAGAAATGGTTAACTCATATTGGCTGGTTCACACACTGGATTGACCTAAAATGTGGTCTGTTTGGTTATGATTAGTGTGTTATTAAGCCAGTGAATGTGGATCTGTGAAGATTGGCTTATAGCAATGTATTATGCAAACAGCTAATTTTAGTTTATTAAAATAAACCATGATTATAGAAATTATGGCTTAGCTTGATCTGATAAAATGAAATCACATTATTGTCAAGTGTATGTGAAAAAGGAAAGACAGAAGGCTAGTGCTCACAATCTGCCAAGTATGGGCAGTCAACATCTCAGTAGTTACACTGAGGGGCTATCTCAACTTCTCAGAATAGCCTGTATCCATGAATTTCCTGGTTGCTCCAATTACTAATCAGCCCTGCCTTTCCTAGTTTTGTGAGTTCAGCCAAGATTAGCTAGGCTTGTCACACATCTGTGTCTAGGCAGAAGAAGGTGAGCATGAAGGGAGAAAGGAAACATTAATTAAGGAAGGCTTCAGGAATAAGAAAGAATCTGATAGAATCTGTACATCTTGACTACCGGTAGTATCTGTGATATTATGGATATTTGTTTTCAGACTACAATTTATTATTTTGTTATGCAATGATTCTAATTCTGAAGAACTGACTTCTATTGAGTGCATGCTACCATACTGTAACTCCTAACAGCAGGGGTGTCAAACTGCCAGCCCATGGGCCAGATGCATCATGCTGGCAATGGGGAAAAAAAGTCACAATACATTGTGACACATCATATGATGTTGCAGGTTTGACACCCCTGCCTAATAACAATGTAATTAAAAGCTTGCAATGCCTCATTTTTGACCCTGATTCTTAATCCCAAAGTACAATGGAGTGGAATGAGAGTTTATCTTACATGTGTTGTTCATTTAGTGCATATATCCATTCACTGCCACTCCATTCTGTCTCTCTTTTGTTAAGTTCATTAACTTTATCTCTCTTTTGTGTATACTGGAAGAACTAGCAGGTTAAACATTAGTTACTAGAACCCTGATTCCAGGATGGCAAAAGGCAAACACACAAACAAAAAATAAGATGATGAAATCCTAGTTCTAAAAAAAATCAGAAAGAAAATACTCAGGATTAACTATTAATCTTCTGGACTGACTCACTTCAATTAAAGAGTGGAAAAAAGCTTTAAAATTACTGTTCATTGTTTCACCAAATTATACCTGGTCTTATGCTTCAGATAACTAGAATTTGAAAAAATAACAATGATAATGATGATAAAATGTATTTGAAACTATTCTGTTCTTCAAACATATTATTACTCTTTTTGTATTTTTGAACTGTTCTGTAAGTCATGACTTATATATTGATAAAAAGAACCTAAAAATTTTGGTCACTCAAACAGAAATAATAGGCAATGTGCTATAGGTGGAAATATTATTTATACATGTTTATATTTCATTTAATCCAATTATACTTCAAGAATGACCTTGTAGATTACTGTTGTAACTGTTATTTAGAATGATGATGGGAGAGAATCAGTGAGAGAAGAAGTTTTCTTCACCAATTACACTGTACTGTGACCTATCAGCCATCAGAATCTCCATTAATGGGGTTCATTCAAAGCTAGTGTGCATGCTCAGAATATTTGCTTCCTTTGAGAATCTAGGTTAGTCACTCCAGGAAATACTCTAGTTTTTTCAAATAATATTCCAGAACTAGAGAGTGAACTGCAACATACTGCCCCATATTCACATAAGACAAGTAGAGCTATTTTTCTGACCTGGATGTCAGCTGATTGGTTATTCTTGCTCAATCTTGTATTTGCTAAGTCCCATATATGGTCCCAACTCCCAGGTTTGATGCCCTTTGAGAACCGGTCCATGCAAGTGGTTGGGCTTGCATTTGTGCATGTGTGGGATTAGGTTGCATGAATGAAAGCATCCTCCCCTGCTGCCGCCACCACCACTGCCGATCAGTGCTGGTATATATTATAGCTTACTACTGAAAATTTGGGGTGTAAACAATTGTTTTACACAAACAAAAATTTGGAGTACTTGTCAAATACAATTTGTTACTTCTTTTTCTATGCTCCTACAGAAACACCAAACCTTTATATAACACTCTGATTTTGAAACTTCTTCAGTCCTCTTAGTAAGTTGCAGAAATAGCTGAAATGCATAGTTCCCTTGAAGAATGGTATAGTTTCATGCTATGAACAGTTAATGCAGCATACTGTAGAAAAATCTGAACAATGTAAGGCTATCTGTAATGTCACTGTTTAGAATTTGCTAATGATCTAGATCTGGCTATATATCATTGAATCATGGCAAGTAAATGAATCTAGCAGAAAACCAGGAATACGGACATTTAAAATGCAGTCTTTGTTTTATATCAAATTAGCAGGGCTTTTTTTGTCATAGAACGTTCAGAATAGAGTTCCGGCACCTTTTTTGGATGGAACCTTGTAGGGTAGGCAAAGTGGGTTGTATAACGTGTGTGAGTTCTGGCACCTTTTTTTTATATATATATAAAAAAGCACTGCAAATTAGATACTATTCTAGTGATCTGAACATCCTTTAGAAGCCTCATAAGAATTTCTTGTGGTGGTATCAAGTGTTCTGCACTTAGGGCTAATTTACATATATAGCAAAAAGTAGGCAATTTCAAATTATAAGAATGGGGGTGGGAGAGAAATCGCATTTCAGAGATTGCATCATATTAATATCATCTGAAGAAGACTGATTAAAATTTTATCCGTAAAGTATAGTTTTAAACCCACAGTTTAAACATTCCTACATGAGAGAATATTTTTTAAAAAACCCATCTTGCATTTTAAAATAGTAAAGTTCAAGAAAAAGTCCTCCATATGAATTTGCTGAATGTTCAGTTTTTTAACCCTAATATGGGATAGTTTCAGACCACAGTACTAATGATTTATTATGGCTTTTTTCTTAATGTGGCAAGCCAAACGATAATCTGAGTAAATAAAGTTAAAATTAAAATAAAGAAAATATTTAACTTGCTGTTAAACTCAAACTCACCTTCATGTCACTCCAAAAAACTTGATGATCAAGCACATCATTCATTAACTTTATTCAGAAACTGGTGTACAAAAATATATTTTGCATGTATTTTGGAAGTTCTTACTCACTTATATTGCTTTGCCAGAATACACATGCTTGGAACTTCCCAGAAAGAAATTAAAGGCTTATTACTTGCAGACTGCTACTTAATTTCTGTTTATTTTGTTACTTAATTTTTATTATTGCATTTGAAACATGGGACCATCAACAATATTATTTGTTCCCATATTTCCAAAACAAATCCAGATGTAGGAATCAAATGAATGTGTCCTGTATTGTTATATTCCAATACTATACTCCAATTCTAGCTGCAGGGACATCCAGAGCAAGACCTCTGAAGATGATTGTTGGACTTGGGTGGAGCTATATAAAAAGAAATATTTCTTCAGTTACTCTGTTCTCAAGTCTTACTGGTTAGCACCAGCATCTTGATTTGGATCAGTGCTGATACTGAAGGTAGTATAAGAATTGTGTAATATGATTGTAAGACCAGTACATATATTATACCACTCATATTTTGTATTGTTAGTTGATAGGGATAGTAACCAAACATGCATTCCTAAATGGGATTAAGAACCAACTATGCAAAATTTCTTTAGATTCAGTCATTTGTGTATCAGCAGGGGACTGCTTTATCTTGACAGCATCTTGCCACATTTTTAATTAATACCTGAAATAAGCTAATGGTAGATAACAGAATGTATCTTTACTCTTATAAGCCTATATTTTCTTGCTGCTTGGAAGTACAAATTTTTATGGCTTCTCCTATTCAAAGGCAAGGAAGGGAGGGCTCAAATATATAAAATAAGTGTTAAAAGTCTAGAAAACAACAGAAATAAATATATCTGAATGATTTTTTTTACTTTTGTTTTATAATACATTTTAAATAAATTGATCAATTAGAAAGCAGATTGCCAACCTTTAAAATCATCCCAATTATGCTTCTGGGCCCATTTTCCCATTTTGCAAGTAGCCAATATCAGATAAAATAGTGAGGGTAAAATGGGATGCAAGAAGGATACTGGAGTATCAAGAGACAGGAGGCTGATTACAAGCTTCTGGAACAAATATGATTTGTGTTTGCCTAAATTCGCTGAAATATTGAGAATATGTAATTGCCCCATGGCATCCATTTTGTAAGAATAATCAAGATATACATTCAAAATCATGAGACTGACCCCCAGTTCCCCAAGCTGGAGATTCTTGCTCTTAAATACATGAATATTCATTATAGTCAATAAATGTTTATAACATTTCTTCTCCAGCTCCAATTTTAATCCAAATTTAAAAAGACTTTGTGTTCCCTCTGTTTCCAGTTCATCAATTAACTCACTTCAGAACTATGGAACACCTTGTTGGCCAGATGTCGCTTGAGAAATATACTAGATTCCACAAAAGATTTCCATCTCTATGTCCTCATCACCAAAGTAGAAAGCCAGGTAACTGCATGGGAACTTTTTACAAACTGAGGGAAAGATAAGTTACTATGTTCTCAATGATACATGTCAGAGCCCATATTCTAAAGGGTCTTTCCTTTCTCTTTTTTCTTTTTCTCTAAACCCAAATTGCATTCTCTTCTCTCCCTGGGTTCTGCCATACTCCGGGAGAGGGGAAGTGCTTGAGGGTTATTGCCTTGTTTCTCTATCACTACAATGTAACACTTTGCTGTTTTCTGCATTTCTTCCTCTGTGAACTTTCTCTCCCCTGTTGTCAGCTAGTAAAGGGGGGGAGGAGAATGGAATGTACCTCTGGCAACTGCTTTATCTCTGCATTCTCAAGGGAAGGTGCAAAGAGCTGCCTAAATATCGCTGCAGCCTGGAGATAGCCTGATGTTATCTCTTTTTTCCCACAATGAAATTAACACCTTGGGATTGGCCTGTTTGAACTGACCGGATGAACTATGGGGTGGGGTTATGCTTGGGATACTTTTTACCTATTGATCTGGCGGGAAATACTCAGATCCTGTCTATTATGCCTACTATCAGCTTCTCCTAATAAAAGCTCCTTTTGGAAGAAACCACTTCCACGAGTTCTACTTTCTTGGGATGAGGTTTTGAACTGGGCCCTGACAATACAACAGCATAATAGGTGCAAAATGAGCAAGGAATTGGCTTATATAGAAAGTCATTTCCATTTTCAGTGTTGTCACTTCCTTTTCTGGATTTTCCATCAGCTGTATTTGTTGGTCAATTGAGTCCTCTGTCTTAATATTTGATTGTCCCACTTCTTCTGTTATCTTCTGCATTGTAGGTTCTTTGGTTGCAGTCAAAGTTTGGGTTTGTGTATCTAAGCTGGCATCTTGATCTTTTATGTTAAGTCTTATTTTATCACAAGCTAAAATAATGGTTTCATGTATTGCTTTCAACATGGAAAGAATCTTTTCCTGGTCTTCACCCATCTCTTTCACATGTTTATAAATAGTCTTTCTGGTAAAAGTTGTTTATCAAGCAAGATTTTATAATCCAAGGTATTTTAACATCTCATATAGTGACCAATATTTCTCCAATAAAGAGATAGGAAAACAGTTTCCCACATATAACTCTGAGAGTCAGTAAAGGTTTACATTCACAGTTCAAGTAGGCCAGTTATGCTGCCCAGCTGTTCTCTTAGAGCTAAGTCTCTCACAGGTAGTGCCAAGGTCAGAAAAGTCTTATCTAAGGTCTGGACTTCGAGCTAAGATCTTTTAGGAAATAACAAATTGTAATATCAAACTTCGCCACAAGACGTCACTGATGCCATTTAAGATTTTTTAAGTCCAAAATGTTTATAGTCCTTTTTTCCAATTTTATTCCTTTTTTTGTAGATAAAAACAAGACTCTCCAATAAAAATAGGAAAAATTTTGGTCCCCAAGTTTCAGGAACATATAAATCCAATTAGATTAAAGTTATTCTTTTAATGCTTTAATTCCCCTGGATAGTCAGATGCCACTATTATTAGAGGGTGGGATAGACATTCCCTTCCCTCTCTCCTTACAGGGAGAAAGATACTTCAGGCAGCTTTTACAGGAAGAGAAAGTATTTAGAGTAAAGAGAAGATCAGATCTCACCCAGTTTCATCCACATTGCTTTCAAAGTGCTTGGTAGTAAGTTTGACTTCGGCTGTCTGCAGCCTAGTGATGGGCCATATTGCTATGGATGGTCTTTCCTTTGCCAGTTTGGAGGGCTACCACCCTCCTGCAATCAAGCAGGGGTTTTCTCCTTGCTCGTCGCCCCTACAGGGTGACTTTTGGCCCCTTTCCAAGGTTCCCCAGCGGAGTGAAAATGGATGCAGAAGACAGAGCTCGCCTTCCAAACATCCGCGGCAGCTGCAGTGGCAAACCAGAAAAAGAAATTTGAAAAAGAACAGATTGAATGGAAGACAAACATATCTGGCCAAGCATGGGGAATTGAAACAACAGGGAGACAAACTAACGGCTACAAATGGGCTAGTCCTTCCCAAAAAATGGCAATTAAATGATCTCCTTTATTTCAAATAACATATATAATAATAGAGGGAGATCTATTTGACAAACTAAAAGCACTGATATGGAAGCCTAGTTGGCAAAGGAAGAAAGCCAGAATAAGGTTGAACAAAATTGGGGTTTTAACTTATTAGAGGGGATTTCATATTATTAATTAGAGGATTAAAGGGAGAAGTTGAGATAAGGGGAATTCTGGTCATTAGATTTAAATACTTGGAAATTAGTTGAAAATAAAGTCTCTATCTGTTTAATATTTAAAAATTAGACCTAAAAGGAAAAAGAAAATTAATTATTATAAATATGTTTGATTTATTGATTAACCCAGGTAATATACATAATAGTTTTGATTTATTAAAGAGGACATTGTATTATTAAGTAGATGATTTAATATGGTGGGAAATAGATAACTTTTAGGAAATAGAACAAGATTATATTCAAATAGATAAAATGTGTATTTGGGATATTAGATTTTGTTATGAGTTGAGATAAGGGAAATTTTGGTTACCTAAGCCTTGAAAATTATAAATATCAAAGGTTAAATTGGAATATTGATGAGAAACTAAAAATTGGGTAAAAATTAATAACAGGATATGGATTGTCTATGAAGATTGAATGTAATTAAGATACGTATAAGCTAAAAAATTATTGATAAATATAATAATGATGTTTTTATTGAGTTGATATAATAAGAATTGTAGTAGCTTGAATACGAGACAGTAAATGTTAAGGGAAAAAGAGAAGACATATTTGATGTTGCAACTTGAGATTTGTATTCAAGATTTTGTTATCGAACTATTGATACCCAATCACCACATTGCTTTTTAAATACCTAAATATAAAATTGGAAAATTAATAAAATATTTGTTTTTAAAAAATGAGCAAGGAATTGGATTCAGTTTTAAATCTGACTCTAGTTTCAGCTTTATCTGGAAACTTCGCTCCCAAATAAACTTACTTTACATCATTTAAATGGCAAACAAATGTACAGTTTGTAAACTTGCTAGAAATTACTTATTCCTTCTTAGCTCTTTTTTTATAACTGTAGTCAGGAATGGGGAATTCACTCGGATGGAAGAAGCAACTTAGAAGCAAATTGAAATTATACTGGAACACTCTGTTTGGAATTCTCAGTCCCCATCCCCAGGCCTTGTTTTGCTGATTTTGCATCCTAGATATTCAGTTATAATTGCAACCATACTATATATTAGTTGGTTTGTTTCTTGCATTGAGCTGGTGCTTATATTTGATATTACAGTATTGGTATCATTTAATATTTGTGCCAGCTGTTTCTTTGGGACAAGAAAAAGAAGAAGCTAAAGTGCTCCAAGACTTTAGAATTAGACAAACACTTGTCATATAACACTCCAGACTCAACATTTGTCAATAAGTAAAACAAAGAAGTCTGGATAACATATGTGGCAATACTTGGAGGCAACAGAATAGAAGACAAAAAAAGGTAAAAAAATAACAAGACTGCAAATAGAAGAAGAATTACTGTGGCAAAATACAATCTCACAATAACTTGAGCACCACTAGAATATCATTGGCATTGATAAAATCATCATCGTCAATTGGAAAAATTAGCTTTACTTGGAATAGCTTATATTCTGTGTTGATACATCAATCAACAACATATGTCTATCCCAGGTCTTTCACTAGTTGGACAAAAATTCCAAATCCAGTCAACATCTGGGTAATTGTGTGACGAACCATAATAATAGCATAATTGTTGAATATAGTTCTGCAGGTCTCCTGGTATTTGGAGAAGTTTTAGGATATCATGATGTTGGTGCTGTGATTTGGGGCAAAAGTTCTTCATTGTCCTAGGACCTGGAAGCCAGAGCTGCAATGGCTGATGGTTGTGACTTCTGAAAAACAGCAGCTTAGTAAATCAAGCAGCTTCAGGAGCAATTCAGTTCCAGCATTTTGTCAAGTTCCATGTTATTTTGTCTCACCTGATAGTTCATTCTGATTTTATTTTCCATTCTCAGGCATACTGCTGTCATCTTCAGAGCCTTCAGTAGCAATAGTAGATTCAAAGTTCATATGTCAGAATAATTCTTTGGGTATCAGAAAACAGGTAGAATCTGTACATGAGAAAATGTGAGGAGATGAAGATAACTTTAAGTCTATCAAAAAAACAACCCACATTAACCAAATGTTTTATTACCAAAATAACAACTCAACCTCCCACAAGAGGAGTGTATAAGAACATTATTCAGGCAAGTAGAAACACATCACAGCAAGCCAGAACACCAAAAAAAAAAAAAAAAAAAAAAAAAAAAAAAAAAAAAAAAAAAAAAAAAAAAAAAAAAAAAAAAAAAAAAAAAAAAAAAAAAAAAAAGGAAAAATACTACCTTAACAACATTTTTCAACGAAATGGATGTCTACAAAACTTTAACAAAAAGCATCTGACTATTCAACCCACTACAACACAACCAACAAACAACATTACCATATATCAAAAACATCTCAGAAGCAACTAGTAATCACACAGTATTACCATAGAAACCAAACCAACAAAAGCCCTCCAAAGCATCTGAGGTAAACCAAAACACCCAGTACTGAAGAAGAAAAAACAAGAATTATCTACCATATATAGTATAAGAATTGTAACAGTCAATATGTAAAACAGGCAGTTAAAACTTCTTTTTTGTAAAAAAGTTTTATTGGTTTTTTCCATTTTTACAAAAGCTTAGGACATAACGTGGTGGTCAGGGCAACAAATCATTTGAAAACAAAATCATATAAGTATAGCTCAGATTAATTATCAAAAATTTCCTCTCTATTTCCTAAATAGAATGTTGCTTATTAAAATTAATAGAGTTTTAGGTAAAATTCAATCAAGCAAGCATCATCAATCACATTGCAATTAGAATAATCTATATCCTGTTTTTAAGCTTTACTAATTACAGTTCTCATACTCCAATTACGTTTTAATGAACCTATAGTTGGGTTTTCAGGTATCCTTAATGATAAATCATTCATTGAGACTAATTTTTTTCCTATCACAAATAGCTCTTCCTCTCTCTCTATTACAACATGGTTATCATATTTAAAATAATAATATAACTCCAACAATTACAATTCTATTTTTAAGAATATATTCTGTCATTTCATCAAGCTACATGTGTAAAAAAATCTTTTAAACCCCTTTAATAAAGTTTAGACCTTCAAATACTTATCAGCTATAATATCAGAAAATTCCCATCCTTCATTCATTATTAAATCAGACAAAATCTCTCTCTCTATTACAGCATAATTATCATGTTTAAAATAATAATGTAAGTCCAACAAATACATTTCTATTTTTAAAAATATGTTCTATCATTTCATCAATTTACATCTATAAAATCTTTTTAACCCCTCAAAATGTTTACTCCTAATAAAGTTTACTCCTTCAGCTATGATAACAGTAAATTCACATCCTTCATTCGTTATTAAATCAGACAAAATCTCTAAAGCCTTTTTAACCCATCAAGTAACATTTTGTATCACGTTTAAACCTAACTCTAGCTTTCTTTCTATGCCACGTTGGTTCCCATATTAAAGCTTTTCGGTTATTGAGCCTCAAAATTTGGTTACAAAAATTTCTGACCAATTCAAACTGAACAAAGTTTTCTTCCCTTTCTGCCAATATCATCTGAATGTTATATTCACTTTTATTCCATGTTATAGTTAAAAGTAAGTTATCCACTTTGTTGTAATTTTCGGAGAATTGTATCTGGATGTCAATCTCTGTTATTTTTGATAGTTGAACTGAATCAATTATGGTGATTCCTTGGTCATCGAAGTTATCCATCAGTTGTAGGTAACGTTGTGTAAAATTAGTTGGCTCAGTGGTTTCCGCATTTTCTCCCAGTGTAAGTTCACAATTGGGTTGTAAGCATAATTCCTCTGTCTCTTTAAATTGTATATCTTGATGTATAGAGGCCTGTTCAGGATTACTCTGCTCTTCCTTTATTGTTCCCTGTTCTATAATTTGATTCATTATTGGAGGATCAATTTGAGATTCCAAAGTAGCATCTTTAAGTTTTCTCAGAGGTTTCAAATAAGTTTGGAAGTCTTCTGTGAATTCTAAAAAATTTTCCAGTATTAAATCATAGTCAAGGTGTGGATAACTTTCTTCCATTTTGGTGGTAGACTAGCCTGTTCCTTTATTAGAGACTGTATTTGAAAATGATCCACAAATGTCCACCTCCAAAGATCTAATAGCTAGCTTCATCACCCAGCTGTCAAGTTATCTTTTCTCTTCTATTATCATATGAAAGTCCAATCCCTCTTCAAATAAAAAAGAGAGTTGCAATGTCACTTTTTGCCACCAGATGTCCTCAGTGGACTGTAAAATCCTTTTTCCAAGTTAATGAAGTTAAAGAAGAAGAAAAAAAAAGAAAGAATTTTTTTTCTCTTTCTTTAAAAAATTAACAAGAGAGGTATCTCCAGCATTATAAAAATTGAAAATAATGTCCCCTTTTTCTTCTTTTCCCTTAAATATCCCCCCCAAAAGTCCAATAGTAAAAAAAAAGACAGAAAAACCAAAAAATTATTAATTTCTTTTCTTTTTAGCTCTTTTTCCCATATAGGCAGCCGCCACTTTCTTAGAAAAGGGAAATAGTCAACAACTCCTTACAGGAAAGTAATCAGGACAGCAAGAGAAAAGAAAGGTCTCACTCGGATTCACCACGGTGGTTCTTCATGCTTAGGTGGTCTTTTGACTTGCGGTTGGTGCGGCTAGGTGATCGGCCATTTTACTGGCCGATCTTCTTCTCCGTCGACGCTCAGAGTTAGCTTGGACAGCTGGAGGAGCCGCTGCTCGACGGTAGTCACGCCCTCCAAGGCGACTTTCGACCCACATAAGGGTCTACCGGTGGAGGGAAGCTAGCCGATGAAGAGAAGGATCTCTTCGTACGACTAGAGGCGCCGTGATTCGGAACTGGAAGTCACAGTGAAAATTTCTTAATCTCATTGCACACAGGCACACTCAATCATATTTTCTACTGGAAAATTGTGAACATCCTAGACCAAACTAAATCAAAACATATTAGGAAATTCCTGGAAATTAGGCATTCAAATAAACCAGGTATCAATAGATACATACAAATAAACTAAATTTATAGACCATTGAAAAGAGATAATAAAAAGCAGGACTTCCAGTTTGGATGCAGGAAGATGGGGCTCCATCTTTCACGTTCGATTTTGCCTTGCTGGGGACCCTAAAAAGGGTCAAAAGTCATCCTAAAGAGGCGGCAAAGAAGAAGGGGACCCTCATTGATCGCGGGAGGGCAGCAGCCCTTCTGTTTGATCTAAGGAAGACTTCCAGTGGTGGGATTCAGCCACTTCGCACCACTTCAGCAGAACTGATAGTTAATTTTTTGTTGCCCAGACCCAGAATGGACTTCTAGAAGCAGCATCCACACAGAGAACCGGTTGTTCATATATTTGAATCCCATCACTGAAGACTTCCAAACTGGCGGGGGAAAGATTGGCTACATTCAGGTGGCCAGTCAGAAGCTGCTGACAACCAAAGAAAATAAGCACTAATGAATAACTTTTGAGCAATGTGGATGGAACTGGGTGAGACCCTCTCCTCTCTTTATGACTTTAAGACTCAAGTTGCAACTGCGAAACATTTACAAATCCAAATTTCTTTTTCTGACAAAGAGTTAAATGTTTCGCAGTTGCGACTTGAGCCTGCTTATCGCCAATAGTTGGGGGCTGCAAGGCAAAAGAGATTGTAAAAAGTAGAACTGCAGTATAGCAGTCAAAATGCCAAGGTGTAATCAATCAGACCGGTCTGTCTGAAAAACGTCCTGTATATACTCCCTTGACTCGGCTGGCAAAGAGCGGAGGAGAGCCTGTGGCTTGGTGGTTAAACAACTGCCTAGCATGTAAACTGCCCAGGTTCGAATCCCATAAAGGGTGTGGCTAACTGAAGAGAGCAAATGAGCTCGAAATGGCCATCTTAGTCTCCCAATTTAATTCTTTAACTCTTTGTCAGAAAAAGAAATTTGGATTTGTAAATGTTTCGCTCGTGCTCCCAGAAGCACGAAGCTGAAGACACCAGCCTGAAGATGACGAATGTGACTTCGTCGAAACGTCGCCAAGACACTTCTAATTCTACGCGGGAGAAAACCCGAATAACTAAAGACCTACATACAAACACCCGCAAAAACCTCAGAAAACAAAAATATATATATATATATATGATAAAAGCTTATAAATATAAATGAGCACCAGGAAAACAAAACCCTTTAAAATTTTAAAAGGTTTTAATAAATAAATAATGGCCCAAGCTTTCGCCGGCTTTTCTGCCGGCATCTTCAGGGATCCGTGTCAGTCAATGGGAGGGCACTCCTTATATTACAGCCGCCTTTGCACCCGGTCCATAGGTGCTGTTGCGATGTTCCACCGGCCAATCACCGCTCCAATTCCATTCTCATTTCAATGAGTTGATCTACCTGGACCTTGCCTGCTTCACACGATCGTTCCAAGACGATTGACTCCTGGGTATATCCATAGTAGGAAACAAAACGTGAGCACCAGGAGGTTGTAAAACAGTTAAAAGTTTTAATAAAACATTAAAAACCTTTAAAAGAATATTAAAAAGGACCCAGCTTTCGTTGGATCCTACCAACATCGTCAGGGTAAAGAATAACTCAATGGGAGAAACCATTTATAGGCCAGCCAACGCCTGCGCCCGGGCCCTAGATCTCGTGACGGGTCCTGGATAACCAATCGATGTATGCCCCTCATCACTCTCATTAACTATCCTTGCATTGACACTCACACCCCCATTCCTCCGTGTCCGTGCACCGTGAGGACGCTTAGCCTCACCTGGCACACAAGTGCCATCTAGTTGTCCCCTCTTCTGCTCCTTGTTCGCCCCCATCCAATCCGGCTCTGGCTGTAACCCAGCAGTCACGTCCCCACCCTCCATTTCGCTGATGCTAAGTGCGTGCGGGGGTGGGAGCTTCCACGCCTCATCCGGACGATCTCCCTTGTTTTCTCCCATCCGGCTCCACCTGGCTCGCAACTCCAGAGTCACCCTCCTATCCTCCATCTCATCCTGCAACAACTCTCGGGCACACCTGGCTCGCAACTCCAGAGTCGCCCTCCTATCCTCCATCTCATCCTGCGACAACTCTCGGGCACACACAGCCACCTTCAGTCGAGGGAGTCCTGGGCTACCTTTCTTCCATATGCCTCCCAGCGGGGAAACCCCTTTTGGGCACGGCGGGTGGGTCGGGTGCGGTGGGGGTCCGGATCGCCGTGTTAACCCGTCCTCGTTCTTATACCTCACCTCCCACGCTCCCCACGTGCGAGGTTGCGCTCCCGGTGTGTGGTTGCAAGGGTCTACGGTCATAGCGACCCCCATAGCAGTGGAGTCGGCGCAACTCTCCGAACAGCAACAGCGCTGCATCCCCAGTCTCACGCTCTCCTTTTCTTCCCCCAAACTCCTCTCATGGCACTGAGTGGCATCCAGTGCAACAGCTACCGAGCTCCCAATATTCGTAGGCTCCAACGTCTGCACCGGCCTCACTCCAGCGTCCAAAGTCGGGGGGGTATCGGCACGTAGGCCACTATTCCTTTTTCGGGCATTGTCTCTCCCGAGTGGGGGAGGAGGGGCAGGGTCGCAGTTCCTATTGCGGTTAGTCCATGTCGGCTGCTTGCATGTCTCCCACGTCCTTAACATTAAATACGCCAGGCGCAGGTCTATATGCCGGTTAATGGACCCCTCGCGCGACAACCAGGCCTCCTTAAGTAGCCTGCCACTTTTGGTGGCATCATTGGCAATCACCTCCACAGCATCAAAGCCAAACCTATGCCCAGACTCTGCCATATGGGTGAAGATCTGAGAATATTGCTCCCCTCTTTTTACGGCCAATTTGTGCTCTTGAACTCTCGTTTTAACCCTTTTGGAAGTCTCACCCACGTAGCT
>NW_015386483.1:473184-507986 GCF_001527695.2 Protobothrops mucrosquamatus
CTATCCTCAAAGCACCAATCTTACCAAGGAAGTCTTCCGCTGACCTAACGGTGGTATGGCTATCGTTGACCAAATGGCCCATGCGATGACTTAGCCATTTGGCCAACCCAGAGATCGGGGTGTTCCTAAACGACACAATGGGTCGGAGGGGAACACCTTCCTTGTGGACCTTGGGGAGTCCATAAAACCTCGCCACAGCAGTATCGCTAGGGCGTACTCTCATGAGGGTGCTGTCATCAATCCTCTTACCACGTTTAAGGGCATTAAGAACCTTCTCTGGAACAGGCACACCGGGTCTGATGGATTCGATCGTTGCAGGGGGTAGGAGGGCAGGATTGTGCAGTCGGGCAATGTGGGGGATACGGCCAAAGAGGATAGGAGGGGGGAACATTCCATCTGCCCCTGGCCCAAGCGAAAGTAAGGCATGTGAGGTCACACACACAAGCAGAAAATGCAGGGCAGGAACAGCCGGTAATGTAAAAACTACCGTTGGAACACAGCTTACTCAATTAGGACCAGTGACGAGGTCCAGGGGCCGTGTGCAGACTTTATTCAACCTATAAAAGACTCTCCCATGGATTGGCTTCTTAAGCCCTGATGATGTCAGCAGTGGCTGACGAAAGCTTGGCGTTTGTAAATTTGGTATTAAACTTTTATAGTTTAAGGATTCTCCCTGGTGTTCACTTTTATTTATTTATTTTGAACATGGATGTACCCAGGGATCGTATTTTTAATGTTATTATTATTAGTGTATATATATGTGTATATTCCGGCGTATAAGACAACTGGGCATATAAGACGACCCCCAACTTTTCCAGTTAAAATATAGAGTTTGGGCTATACTCACCGTATAAGACCACCCCTGTTCCAACGCACACCAAATAAAAATTAAAAAACATCAGATTTGATTTCAATATGGTAATTTTAATTCAAATGCTTATGACATGCAGGTACTTAGCAGGAAAACTGTCACTTATAAACATAAGGCTGTTTGTCATCAAACATGTAAACATAAAACAGTGCAAGTGTTTTCCTAATTAATTCTAAAGCTGAAAGGAAGGATAAGACAATAAACCCATGGGAGCTGCCATGCTGTTTGTTTTCTAAGCCAGGGCTTTTCAACCTTTTCACCGATTGTACCACTTTTAGAATATGGCAACATTCGAGTACCACCAGTCACCCAGCAAGGTGTCAAAAGCTTGATGACAAAAAAAAAATATGGAAAAAAGTGATAAAGTACAGGTAGTCCTCAACTTACAACAGTTTGCTTGGTGACTGTTCAAAGTTACAACGGCACTGGAAAAAGTGACTTATGACCATTTTTCACACTTATGTGGTGACGTCGTAGGGGTCCCAGTACATTAAATGTAAACCTACGAACCGTTGGCTAAGAATAAATACTACTAGTGTAACAAGGTCCCAGTACACTAGTGGAAAACGTTGGAACACTGTTCGTTTCAATGTGGGGAAACCAGATTCACTGAACAGCCATGTTACTAATTTAATCTCTCTCCTTCTTTCTTTCTCTCTCTCTCTCCCTCTCTTTCTTTCTCTCTCCCTTTCTCTTTCTCTCTCCCTTTCTCTCCCTGTCTCCCTTTCTTTTTCTCTCTCCCTGTCTCCCTTTCTCTCTCCCTCCTTCTTTCTGTCTCTCTCTCCCTGTCTCCTTCTTTCTCTCTCCCTTTCTCCCTCTTCTCTTTCTCTCTCTCCCTCTCTCTATTTCTCTTTCCCTCTTTCTCTCCCTCTATTTCTCTCTCCCTCTCAAAGATCCTTAAAATCCTTAAAGGTTATGCTTGGGCGGAAGACTTTTTCTTTTACAGATGGGGCGGGTGGGCCTGACATTTGCACGCAGGCAGGACCCTACCCGCCGAGCCACCGCTTCCCCATCACCCTCCACGCCAGCCAGCTCCGTCTCCAGACCTCCCAGCTGATGGGCGCAGGTCCAGGGGTCGCCAGCTGACGGGCGCAGGAGTTCGGCGCTGCAGCGTCCTCCCCTTCGCCCTCCGCACCAGCCAAAGCGTTGCCTGACGTTCCAGCTGATGGGCGCAGGTGCGGGGGTCGCCAGCTGACGGGCGCAGGAGGTAGGCGCCGCCGCGGCCTCCCAGCCGCTTGCTTCTTCGGTTGGAGCAGTTGCAAGGGTTAGGGCCAAAGAAGCAAGCGGCTGGGAGGCCACGGCGGCACCTACCTCCTGCGCCCGTCAGCTGGCGACCTCCGGACCTGCGCCCGTCAGCTGGGAGGTCTGGAGACGGAGCCAGCTGGCGTGGAGGGCGATGGGGAAGCGTTGGCTCGGTGGGTGGGGTCCTGCCTGCGCGCGAATGTCAGGCCCACCTGCCCCATCTGTAAAAGAAAAAGTCTTCCGCCCAAGCATAACACAGAGGCTTGAGACACAGAGGCACGGGACGCGGAGCGGCGCAGTGCGGTGGGAGGCGGCAGGACGGGGGGGAGGGGTTACCTGCATCCTGCCAGCCGAACTCTGGAAGCCTGCCTGAATACCCGTATTTTCCGGCGTATAAGACGACTGGGCGTATAAGACGACCCCCGACTTTTGAGAAGATTTTCAGGGTTTAGAAAGTCGTCTTATACACCGGAAAATACGGTATATCTTTAAAATTTGGGGACTAAAAGTGCTTTTGTGATTTTTTTTTTTTAAAAACAGACTTGAAAAGCTTGTAATATAAATTTGGACTTAAAAAGCTGGAAGACGGCCTCAATGACATCTAGTGGCAAACCATGGCACTACAATTTATTATGTTTAAAGGAAACTTGGCTTGAAGCCCAGACTCAGATAAGAGTTTTGTTGTCCTTGGAAACTTTCACTTTTCAAGACTGCAGCTGGGAAAAGGGGAGAAAAAACTCTTGGGCTGCTTATCTGTGTGGCAAAGAAGATAAACTATTTTAAAACTGGCCTACCTAGATGACAAATATAAATACTAACTGACTTTTAGAGCTGTGTTGTGGAGCTATTTATCTGTAGAAGAAACATGCATTATGGATTGAGATGATGGAATACTTTGGATTATAAACCGTTGACTGATGAACAACTTTTAATTGCTTTTTTCTCTATGGACAGAAAGGACATGTTTTTCATTGGATAGAAAAAGTTAAATTTTGCTTATATTTGCTTAGGGGAGGCTTAAGGATGGACTGGTAGGCTGGCTGGTTAACTTGGAGCTCAAATGACAATTGAATGAAATTTTTTAAATCCCTAAATAGATTGGACTATAGAGACCACATACAAAAACAAAATGGACATTCCATACTCAGCTTTCAATGGTAAAAATACCATCTCTAACATTTATCTCCAAAGTCCCTAGCTTGACATATCAACAAGAAAATGTTGACAAAGCTTAGAAAGAAATTCTTTCTATGTTAAAATCAATACAAGAGACAATTGCCTTAGCTCATGATGAGACTAAAAATAACACAAAGGAGATAAAAGAACAATTTTCTAATCTAAATCCACAAATTCAGAAAATGACTATAAAGAAGGAACTAGTAACCCAGAAAATAGAAGGAAAATTAGAGGAAGCGGATCCAAAGATGGAGGACTTGAAGGAATTAATAAGCAGACTCAGACAAATGAAGAATTAGAAGACATAGTGATAATACCAGAAATGGAAAAGATATCTTACCTGTCAAGATCTCAGAGCAGTCTTGAGGATAAAGAAGAAGAGCTGATCAAATGGAAGATAAAGCTATTAGGAGAATTGTGGGAAACTGGAGAAGGTGGGAGGCTAATGAATATCAATGGGCTGAGCATTCTTCCAAAAATACCTTAACCAAATTATCTTTCTTATTCCAAACAATATACATAAAAATAGAGGAAGAACTACTTAGTGATTCAAAGGCATTGACTTGGAAAGTTAGTTGGCAAAGGAAGAAAGCTAGAATAAGACTGAAGAAAATAGAGGTCCTGACCCATTAGATGGGATATTATACTATTAAAGAGATGTTTGAACATGGCCAAGAGAATAGATAATTGTTAGAAATAGAAGTGTTATTAAAACTAGAAAGATAGGATTTATAAATAGAATTTTATATTTTGGTATGAGAAGAGAAATATGAAAATGCTAAGAGGATTTGAACAAGGAAAGCCTTTGGTTGCCCAAATATAATTTATTATGAGAAAATTATAAGCAGTAGAGACACTTTGAACACTGATGGGAAATCATTTTTTTTAAAAAAGCGGGAGAAACTGGATATTGATTAAACAAATGGATATTAAGTGCAAATACAATTGAGATATGTTTTGGTTAGAAAAGATATTCTAAATTGACACTATTGATATTATATATAATATTATAAAAATGTAACAAAGATACTGATATTCAATTGTATATGTATTAACAGCAATAAAAATTGTATTTGCTCAGTATGGAAAATGTATACCACCGGAAGAAGAGAGGAAGCACTGGATGGTGTAGTATTGTACCTAGATTGAGGAAGTTAATATGTACCACTGAATTACTAATGGACTCAGACAACATGTTTTTATTAAGTACTTATGATTGTAAAACTAGATACCTAAAAAGAAAAAGAAAAAAGATAATTAAAAAAAGCTAAGAAGGAAACAAAAAACCCAGAACGCATCTCCAGAACCAATATCCAGATAAGTATGGATTAACACTAGGCAAACAATCAAGCAAAAAACAATAACCTAACCAAATAATTATCAAGGAGAAAAACCACACCCCACCAATACTGGCAGAACAAGCCAGTGTATATAAACAAGCAGCAAATTCCACTTGCACTGATGATACTATATAGTTAGATAAAATGTTTTCAAGCAAACAAACAAGCTCAGAGAGCAACAAAGAGTCTCTCCACAGTTCAACTCTGAGCTACTTATGTTCTGTTTTATTAGAATTGTTATTATTTCTTTTCAAACTATTCAACTATTTTACATGATAAAAAGAAATATCCAAAGTCGATCTGGTAATTTAAATATAGTCCAAACTCCTAAAGCCTCTGCCATCATTTTCCTTCTCCTAGATTTTTAATGATTCTATTGTAATATGGATTGGTGGATTCTATTATAATATCAATATTATATTGAATTATACTGTGTTATTTACCATCAGTTGAATAATACTACACTTCTATTACTTTCTTTCCATTGTATGTTATATTTTTATATTGTAGTTTTAATATTCAGAATTTAATTGACAGTGTTGTGAGAAATAGATCCAATATATTATTTTATTTGTGAATTTGCATCAGTGATCTTGTGTGTTTAAAGAAATAGATATGTTTAAATCCTCAGTCTTCAGTTTGTAACAGAAGTTGCAGCTAGTTATAAATATTTCAGAAAGTTAATAGATGTTACCAAAAATGGCAAAAAGCAGAATTGTTTTGATGCATGTTTGTATGTTCCCAATAGAGCTTCAGGTCACATCAGTAAATTATTTCAGTTTCTTTACAATCCTTTGCATCCTTTCAAACCTACTGGCTTACAAAATGTACAAAGATATGGTTCATATTTCCACTGTCCTCCCATGGGGTGTTCTTGGCTGTGTTTTTAAACTGGAGGTGAATAAACTGATAACCTAAGGAGGTGGAGGAAGAATATTGAGGTACACAAGGCAATGGAAAATAAAATCAGAATGAACTATCAGGTGATACAAAGTCACATGCAACTTTGACAAATTATTGGAACTGAAATATTTTCCACTTCTATGAAAACTTGCACAGAATCTTCAGAATCAGAAGCTTTAAATCCAAAATTAACATGCCAGGTGATTCAATTAGCTAAACATCTTATTTAACTTAAATGGCTGTCAACTCACTCACATGGACCAAATGGAGTTCAAATCCTAGAGGATCTTCTAAATATGAGAAGAAAGTGATACGCCTGCACTTTTTGAAAATGCTAAAGCCTAATTTGAAAACATTCTGACACTAATGAAACAAATGTGAAGTAGTTAATATATATGATGAATTAACGTATATTTCTTTGTGCCATTTTTACTTACCTATTCAGATGTAAGTAAGAGAGTCACAAAAAACGTAGCAGTTAGATATCCCAAAGGTTCTTTTTCACGAGGCAACTGGACTTTTTTGTTTTTCTTTGAAGATATTTCGCTTCTCATCCAGGAAGCTTCTTCAGCTCTGACTGGATGGTGAGGAATGGAAGGATTTATACTCTTTGCAGACCATCTAGTCAGAGCTGAAGAAGCTTCTTGGATGAGAAGCAAAACATCTTCAAAGAAAAACAAGAAAGTCCAGTTGCCTCATGAAAAAGCACCTTTGGGATAACTATGAACTGAATGACTGAGAATCTCCATAGACATTGTTATGTATTAAGAACGAATCTTAATGTATTATACAACTAACGAACCTCCAACTGTTTTGGAGGGAAGATTCAGAATTCAAGTTTAGGAGGAAGTGAGCTAACGTTGTGATTGGCTGATGCCCTAGAGGTGAAAAGTATAAATTGCAGGCATTGCTTTTTTTAGACCAGCGGTTCTCAACCTATGGGTCGTGACCCCATTTGGGGTTGATCGACCATTTCACGGGGGTCGCCAAGCAAGGCTGTCCGCCATTTTTTTCCCCTTTTCCGGCGGGTGCCTTACCTCCCTTGGGCTGGGCCAGCTGGTGGTCGGCCTGCTCCATCTCTGCCGCTTGCCAGCTACGCCTCGCCTGGCGCAGGGGGCGGAACCACGCATGCACCACGCTCCCGGGCAGGGAAAGTCCTCGACTTACGACCGGTTGGGTAGTCCTCGACTTACGACCGGTTTAGTCCTCGACTTACGACCGGTTTAGTCCTCGACTTATGACCGGTTGGGGGTCACGGCATTAAAAAGGTTGAGAACCACTGTTTTAGACAGTTCTGTTCTGAGTTAATAAATACTGTTGTACCATGACGGTCTGGTTATTGCCTACGAAACCCACTACACAATAGACATTTAGCAGTTAGATATAGCAGATTACTTAAATGAGAGTCAAATCATCCACCTGAATGCACCAGAGAAATTAAAGCAGAAATGTATGCATACTATACTATATGTGTAGAGACTGTATGGAACAGTTTTCAGGTATCTTTTAATATTGCAATCTGAATTTAGATACAAATCAAATGGATTTTACCATGCACCCATTTCTCTTTGGATTTTAATGCTTTGCATGAGATTAAGAGAGCTCACTGACTGTGTAACCTATATTGCATAATTGTGCTGTATGTTACACAAGATAGAGTGGCTACTTGTTAAATATTAGTTTATAGTTAGACTCTCAAATTTAATACTTTCTTGAGTTTATTTTTTTACAGCCTAATTGAGGAATTATGATAAAAAAGGAATGAATATATTTTAACATGTATTCTTATTTGAGACTTTACTATATATTTTAAAAACTAAAAAAAATGAAGAGAATCCAAGTTATATGATTTGTTGCAACTTTTATTAAACACTGAATACAGACATGATTTGGAATAGATAGATTTAAATCACAGATCATGTTTTAGTTCCCTGTTTTTAACTAGCAACCCAGATCACGTTTCCCATTTTGAATGTCACATATTTCTTGAATACGGATGCACACAGGTTGCTGTATTGGTTTGAAAATAATTAAAGAAAAGTCAGGAAGACTTTGCTGACACATATCATGTGAACTATTAAGTGATCAATATTTCAGGATTCCTATACCAAAGGACTGTTTGGGTAATATTCATAAATGTCGATTTTTTTTTACAAGGGAATGCATAGCAAATAATTTGAGGCCAAAACACAAGCAAAATTACTCATATGGGTTGTATAAATCTGGTGAGATACATGAAGGCATTTCATGAAATCCAACAATACATGATGAATATTTAGAGTCTGGATTGATCTTCTCATACTTTAAATGTGTTGAATTTCAACTCTCAAAATTATCAGCCAGCAGAAACTTCCTTTCACTGCTGGGAAAGAATGATTGGAACTGAACACATCTGGAAGAAATTAGGAAAAGGCTGATATGTACTGTGAAGCTAATACAAAACCACATATACTAAATACATTGCACTGTATCATTTACAGTGTGCTTTATATCAGAAATAAAATAATTTTCTGCAATTCTCTTTTATGTAGTCAAATATATTGCTTATCTTTTTTTACAATTTAATGTTGTGAATGTATATTGTGCATGTAATAATAATAATAATAATAATAATAATAATAATAATAATAATAATAATAATAATAATAATAATAATAATAATAATAATAATAATAAAGTTGGAAGAGACCTTGAAGGTTATCTAATCCAACCCTCTACTTAGGCAGGAAACCCTATACCATGGAGCATTTACAACTTCTGGAGCAAGGTTGTTCCACTGATTAATTGTTCTAACTATCAGGAAATTTCTCCTTAGTTCTAGGTTGCTTCTCTCTTTGATTAGTTTTCATCCATTGCTTCTTGTCCTGCCTTCAGGTGCTTTGGAGAATAGCTTGACTCCCTTTTCTTTGTGGCAACCCTTGAGATATTGAAACACTGCTATCATATTACCCCCTAGTCCTTCTCTTCATTAAACTAGACATACCCAATCCCAGCAACCATTCCTTATATATATTAGCCTCCAGTGCCCTAATCATCTTTGTTGCTCTTCTTGTACTCTTTCTAGAGTCTCAATGTCTTTTTTACGTCGTGGTGACCAAAACTGGATGCAGTATTCCAAGTGTGGCCTCACCAAGGCATTGTAAAGTGGTATTAACACTTCATGTGATCTTGATTCTATCCTGTTAATGCAGCCTAGCACTGTGTTGGCTTTTTTGGCAGCTGCAGCACACTGCTGGCTCATATTTAAGTGATTGTCCAGTAGGACCCCAAGATCCCTCTCACAGTTACTACTACTAAGCAAGGTACCACCTATACCAGTGGTGGCGAACCTATGGCACGCGTGCCACAAGTGGCACGCAGAGCCGTCCCTGTGGGCAGGCATGCCATTTCTGGACTCCTCCCCCTCCCCCTTTCCACGCATGCGCAGTCCGGGAACAGCTGCAAGAGCTGGGCGGGGTGAGGGAACGTATAAAAGGAGCAGTTTTGGCGGGAGAGCGAGTGAAATCAGAGCTGCCATCTCCCTTCCGCAGTGCAGCCCCATTGGCTTGAGCGGAGACAGCCCCGGGACAGCCGGAAAGGAGCCCTCACCTGGTGCAGGTCCTGTCTACAGGCTCTGACGGGGGCGGCTGCTGCTCTGAGCCCCTTGACTGGCCAACCACACAGAGAAGCAGGAGGTGGCGGCGTGATCCCTGCATCACCAAGCCCGGCCAGCTGCAGATCTGGAAGCAAAACTGCTGACCATCCTCACGCTGGTGGGGGCAATGGCGGGGGAAGGTGAGCTGTGGCAGACACCCTCCCCTCCCCGCCCGGAGGCGCACGCAGGACAATGTGCGGCAGGAGTGGCAAAGGGTGCCCGCGTGCCAGATCCTGCCTTCCCCCGCAGCCGCCGCCACCAGCGCAAGGATGGTCAGCAGAGCTTTGCTTCCAGATCTGCTGCCTGACACTATCAGCCCCCATACATAGAAGCCAGCAAGCGCATGGGGGCCGATGGTGTCCGTCAACAGCCACAGCATGCTGGCTGTCCTGCATAATGGCGGACTGGCCACAGAGCCCCATCGGTGCGTGGGCAGAAATCGCTCTGGGATAGCCGGAAAAAAGCCTTTGCCTGGCCTGGGTGCATCCACTCGATGGATCTGATGGGGGTAGCTTCTGCTGCTGCTCTGACTGGTCACCCTACAGGGAAGCAGAAGGGGCAGCTGGTGCACGAATCTGTTGCCTCAGGCTGCTAGTGAGCAGCTGAGGCGGCTCCAGACCCCCGGCTGCCCCTCCACCTCCTCCTGCTTCCCTGCTGACCGGTCAGAGCAGCAGCAGAAGCCACCCCCATGAGATCCACCGAGTGGATGCACCCAGGCCGGGAAAGGGCTTCCTCCCCCCCCATAAATCGGCGAGAAGTAAAACCTCTCTTATTATGGCTTAGTTTACAACCATAATAAGTTGCTCCTCCTGAGCAAAGGCACATGAGCTGAGTTTGCACCTCGACCTAGATTTTTGGGTGGAGGGGGGGAAATAGCAAGCCCTCAGGTGCTGATGCAGCAAAAAGATTAATGGGCTGCTGTGACCCGCCTCTTATTCCGGCTGCTGCAGATGATGGAGCTGCCAGCACCAGGCAGAAGAGTGGGGCCCTGAGGTGGGGGGGTGAATCTCACTCCCTGGGCTGTGAAGCGTAGAGCAATTGGGGGTGGGGTGCAGACAACACGCGGGCAAGAGAATTGAGAATGAGAAAGTCATGGGCGGAAACGGCTCCGGGACACTTGCCTCGGGGCTCCGCTCTTCTGCCTGGCTGCTAGGAAAAAAATTCTTGGGAATAAAGTTTTTTTTTATTATGGTTGTGATCACTGAGACCACGCCCACCCAGTCAGCCATGCCCACCCGGCATGCAGCAATAAATAAATGGGTTTTGGGTTGCGGTTTGGGCACTCGGTCTCTTAAAGGTTCACCACTACTGACCTATACCATACCTGTGCATTTGGTTTTTCTTACCTAAATGTAGAACCTTACTTTTTTCACCATTGAATTTCATTTTGTTAGATATCACCCAATGTTCAAGTCTGTCAAGATCCTTCTGTATCTTAAGCCTATCTTCTGAAGTGTTGGCTATTCCTGCCAGCTTAGTGTTGTCTGCAAATTTGATGAGTTCCCCATCTATCCCCTCATCCAAATCATTGATGAAGATGTTGAAGAGCACTGGGCCCAGAACAGAGCCCTGGAGTAGCTCACTACACACTTCCCTCCATGTAGAAGCAGTTCCATTGAGAACCACATGCTAAGTACGGCCAGTCAGCCAGTGATGATGTCTAACCCACATTTTTCTATATTATCAAGTAGTAGGTTATGGTCTACTTCAGACATTTCAAACACAAGGCCCAGGGGCCGGATGTGGCCCACGAAGTGGTTTCATGTGGTCCGCGAAGCCATCCTGGAAACAGTGAGGGAACAGCCCCCTCTGCCTTGGCCCTGGCCCAGGCCAGCCAGGAGCCAATGTACAATTTTGTGGTGGCCATCAATGCTGAAACACATTCAGTCTTAGCTCCACAAGGCCATCTGGAAACAGCAAGGAACCAGCCCCTGCCGCATCGGCCCCACCCCCTGGGTGCATCCTTGGGAGGTGTCACCCTTTGTGAGGAATGAAGAAATGCACCATCGCCTGGAAGTGGCCAGCAAATGGCCCTTGCCTAATTCGCCTATCCAGCTTGATGGGCTCTGGGGGAGGGTTTTTGGCAGGCAGCGGGGCGCTCTCCTCACAGCACCAAGAGGCTGAACTGGGTAGCGTGAATCCAAAAAGAAGCATGAGGCTGCCCAGCTCCCAGCCTGCCCAGTTTCGGCAGGCAGCGGGGTGCTCTCCTCACAGCACCAAGAGCTGAGCCAGATGGTGCGAATCTGATAAGAAGTGCAATGTGCCTAGCCCCCAGCCTGCCCAGTTTCAGCAGGGAGCAAGGTACAAAGCTGGCGAGCTTCGCACCACCCGGCTCAGCCTCTCGGCACTGTGAGGAGAGCGCCCCGCTGCCTGCCAAGACCGGGCAGGCTGGGGGCTGGGCGGCATTGCACAGGTAATGTTGACTCTCACGCTGCTCATGGCATCCCCTCTCCCAGAACCCACCAAGCCAGATATGTGAAGTAGGTGAGGGCCATGTCCTGGCCACTTCCAGGCGATGGTGCATTTCTTCATTCCTCACAAAGGATGTTTTTCTCCCTCCCTCATCTCAAATATTTTCCCACCACTCTATACTTAGGAAGGAAGGAAAGAAGGAAAGAAGGAGGGGGAGGGTCTGAGGGAACTCCTGCCTTAGTCCTGCCCTGCTGCCCTTTCACCATCCCCTTGCCCCCTCCTCCTGGCCTATCCTGGGGGTCTCCCATCCTATTGCTAAGGAAGCTTTGGATACAAAGCCGGGTCTCCTCCCATGGAGAGGGAATGGGCCTCCCTCTGACTTTGCCCTCGTATCCATCATGAGCAACCTGGGTAAGGAGAGCACAGCAGCAGAAGCCTTGAGGAGAAGATAAGTGCAGCTGGGTGCCCCCTTGGGGAAGTGGGGCTGGGCTTGGTGCCATGGGTGCTCGAGGACCAGGCTGGGCATTTGACCTCTGCTGCCCAGGGCTCCGGGCAGCCCGCACCACCATCCAGCCCCCCCTGCATGGCCTGAGAGGAACAGTGAGGCTCCTGCAGTGGACCATGCCTTGGCACTTGTCCTGGACCCACCCCCTTCTGCCAGAGACCCTCACATCTGTCCCACTCCTGCCCAGGCCCCCACAGGCACCCTTGACGCGAACGATGTAGAGCTGTCCCTGCCCACCCAGTAGGCCACACCCACTCTGTCCATGCCCACCCAGTAGGCCACACCCACCCTGGCCACACCCACCCAGCCCCCCAAGGTCAACCACAATGCTGATGTGGCCCTCAGTGAAATTGAGTTTGACACCCCTGGTCTACTTTATCAAATGCCTTACTGAAGTCCAAGTAAATTATATCCACAGCATTCCTCTAGTCCACTAATTTAGTAATGACTTTGTTTGCCTCTAGATGTTCACTGATTCATTGCTTGATTATCTTTTCCAGAATCGTCCCAGGTATTGAGGTCAATCTGATAGGTCTCTAATTTCCTGGATCCATATTTTTCCTTTTTTGAAGATGGAAACTACATCAGCTCTTTTCCAGTCCTCTGGTAGTTCCCCAGTGCTCCAGGATCTTTGAAATATATAGTTCAATGGTTCTGAGATCACATCTGCCAGTCCCTTCAGAACCTTGGGATGTAATCCATCTGGTCCTGGTGATTTGAACTCATCTAGGCTGGACAGGTGCTCACTTACCATTTTCTTGCCTATCTTAACTTGTGTTTCTAATCTGTTTTTTACAGTGCTGTTTTTGATAGATTGGGCTGCAAAAAACAAGTTAAGTAGTTCTGCTTTCTCCCTGTTGCTTGTCACCTTCTTGCCACTTTCTCCCATTAATGGACTAATCATTTCCTTAACCTTTTTCTTGATTTTTACATGTTGAAAGAAGCTTTTTTGTTATTTTTGACTTTTGTTGCAAGCCTTAATTCATTTTGAGCCTTAGCTTTCCTCACTTCATCTTTGCAGGCTCAGGTTATTTGCTGATATTCTGCTTTAGTAATGTGCTCCTCTTTTCACTTTTTATACTTGTCCTTTTTGTCTTTTAATTTATCAGAAAGCTCTTTATACAACCATGCTGGTTTCTTTCGAGAGCTGCTATTTTCCTTCTTCATTAGTATTGTGCTAGATTGGGCTTTTATAATCTCACTTTTCAAAATTTCTCAAGCTTCTTGAGTTGTTTTCCCCTTGAGGATTCTCATCCATGGAATCCTTCCTAAGCTCTCTCTAAGTTTATTGAAATTAGCTCTCTTAAAGTCCAAGACTCTAATTGTGTTGTGTCCTGAGCCTGCAAAAGCAGGCTCGGGACGTTGCAAGAGTCCCAGGCATTTGCAAAAGCTGCCCGGGACCAGACTGAGCAGCGCCGGCCTTGCGCGCATGCGCAAGGCAGGAAAAGACCGCCTTGTGATTGGTTGGATTTGCCCGGGGATCAGAAGGTATAAATAGAGGCCTGCGTGCCTCTGCTCGGGTTGTTCGTAGATTGGAAGCAGAGAATAAAGACTTGTTAGAAATGCTTTGTCTCAAGCACCATTATTCTCCAGACTTAACACTGGCGCCGAAGGTGGGATGCAGTCTATACAGCTAGGAAAGCTTGAAGACTCACCCAAAGAAGTCCGGAAGAGGAAAACGGCGTGGAAGTCAGCGTTATCCTGCCAGTACGAAATCGCTGGAGGGTGCATGCGGCTGAAGAAGACTCTGATCCTCGATCATGGCAAAAGTTGGGCGTTTAGCGGAATTCGACGTCTCTCACCCCGAGAGGTGGGAATCTTATGTTGCAAGAGTCGAGACTTACTTCTGCATAAACCAGATAAGGGAGGAAGGCTTAAAGGCTGCCACGATGTTGTTCGTTTGTGGGCAAGACGCCTTTGAGATCGCTGAGAGCCTAATCGCCCCGGCCTCGCTGGAAATGGTGTCATACTCCGATCTGAAGAAAGTTTTAAAGGAACACTTCCAGCCCAAGCAATCTGTCATGGCTTGGAGGCACACATTTCAACAGAGGGATCAGCGAGCTGGGGAATCAGCAAAAGAATACGTTTCAGCCTTGAGAAGAGCAGCAAAACCGTGTGATTTCAAGGACTTAGAGGAAAGACTGCGTGATCATTTTGTGTGTGGACTGAGGAACACAGACTTACAGCAGAGACTGTTCGCCAGGGAAGATGTCTCTTTCCAAGATGCTCTGCGAGAGGTTTCAGCAGAAGAAGCTGCAGGTGGGGCGGTCAAGAACATGCGGCCTAAGCGAAGCGCTCCAGAGACCGCCACCATCCACAAGAAAGACGTGCGAGAGGATTCGGAAGAAGATCCTGAAGAAGAGGTGGACAAGCTTTACCAAGCAGCTGGGAGGAGGTCCAAAGATCATCAGGACAAGGGCCCAGCTGAGCTTCGTTGCCTCGGATGCGGTGGACGCCACAAGCGAGCGGAATGTCGGTTCCGTTCCGCCATTTGCCGAGCATGCGGAAGGAAAGGCCACATCGCTGCGGTCTGCCTGGGTCGACAGAAGGTACAACCGAAGGAAGAATTGACTCTGAAAGGTACCAGGGTGCCCAGTCAAAACAGGGTGGGGTTCTGTGCAACACGCCGGAACATTTTAAGAATAGGCACACACAAACCCCTTAAAAAGAAACTATCTCTTAAAGTGAAATTGCAGGGAGNTGGGCCCTTTCAGGGACAATTCTTCCTGGTTGTTGTTGATAGCCATTCCAAGTGGCTGGAGGTCGTGCCTGTGTCTTCTACCACAGCTGCCAAGACTATTCAAGTGTTGAGAAACATTTTTGCTGCACACGGGCTGCCAGATGTTCTGGTGTCAGATAACGGTCCTCAATTTACTTCTACTGAGTTTCAGGGATTTCTAAAGGCCAACATGATCCGCCACGCTGCTTCGGCTCCTTTCCATCCTTCCACCAATGGTCTGGCTGAATGGATGGTCCGCATCGTCAAGGACGCCCTCAAGAAGCTGACTTACGGCAATTGGCATCACAGGTTGGCTGACTTTCTTCTAGCCCATCGTACTACTCTGTGCACTGCCACGGGTAAGTGCCCGGCCGAACTCCGTTGGGGTCGTCGGCTCGTGACTAAATTGGACAGGCTGCATCCGGAGCGTGTAGCTTCACAGGTGTCTCAGCCACACCCACCACGGGTCCTGCGTGAAGGTGATCCTGTCTGGGCCAGGAACTATGGGCCTGGACACCTCTGGGTCCCAGCTGTGGTCTGCAAGGTCTCGGGGCCTCTCTCCTATGAGGTGTCACTGGAAGACGGCCGCGTTCTTCGCCGCCACATTGATCAACTACGTGTGAGGTGGGACTCACCTGGGGTTCCTCCTCAGTCTCCTCTAGGGGGGGAGGAGGAATGGGGAATGCATTCTGGGAATCAGAATCTGCTGCCAACAACAGTTGTGGGGAATGACACGGGCACTCAACACCCAAGTTCCACAGGAGATTCAGGTAGCAATTCATGGGGACGGGGGCACACAGACACCCCCACACACACTCCAGCCTGGGAGTCCCACCGGAGGTATACTAACTATCCACACCTCACAAACAATACTCCAGACATGGAGAATAACTGGGAGCATACTCACAACTCACAACATGCAAGAGAGCAGGCAAAACAGGCAACTGCAGCGGCTAGTCTTCTTCTTATCCATCGCTGGTCCCTGAATTAGAATTAACCATCACGAGGACTTTTTCCCCCCGTTTTCTGCTGTTGGTCCTCCTGTGTATGACTGGAGTATACCCCAGGTCGGAACTGCTGGCCCTGTGCGATTCCCCCCTCGCGCAGGCATGGCCCGGTACAATCTTAGGGGCCGGCCTCAATGATGGGGTGTGGAACCCCGAGAGGTGGTATGCAGCAAAAAGGGAACTAAAGAGAAAAAAATTGAGAGTTTCCCTAGAGGGGTGCTTTGTTAAATTTTTAGGGGGTACGGGGATGGCCAGGGGGGGCATGGGGGCTGCCTCTCTGAGGCCAAGGCCAGGCCTGTCTGAGGGACGCGGCATCAGAATGGTGAGGGAGGAGGTTGGGGGGTTAAGGGAGGGTGATGTGATCAGTACGGTCAGTGGGAGGGGCAGATATGGCGGGAGCAGAGGACCATATCGGGTTTTGGGAGCACGCACACGCTGTTTACAAGCTTGTGAGTGCTCCGGTCCTCAGGGCTCTACTCGGCCTCCAGGGATCTNTTTGGTTTTTAAAATAATTTTAAAAAGAAACGGCCAATAATGAATATTTCATTTTAATCATATTTTAAAATTAGTATTATTGTATTAGTTATCTGTTTTAACTGGCTGTAAGCCGCCCTGAGTCCGTTAGGAGAAGGGCGGGGTATAAATTTGATAAATAAATAAATAAATAAATAAATAAATAAATAAATAAATAAATTAATAAATAAAAACAGAGGGGGAACACGTCCTTTGCTGAAAAGGCTCATAGAAGGATGTCCCCACGTATAAGGGCTAACAGGGAGGCATCCCTAGACCCTATCACTACAGGAAGGAGCCAGGAAAACCACACTCCATGAGGAAACACGGAGATGAGTTCAGAGGAGTTGGAAAACTCCATAGGTGGTAGGTCAACCAGGTATAGCGATCAACAGAGTTCTGACTTCTCGAGCCTAGGAGACGGGCAGGAAAGTCAAACAGAAGTCACAAGACAACCACAGGGCAATTCACCTAGTGTGGGAAGCAACGGGGAAAACACTACAAGTTCCCCAGGTACGAGAAGGTCGCTCAGGGTCAAAGGTCCTCCCAAATACCTTGCAGATTACGTAAGGTGAGCATGTAAATTGCAATAACTGAACTAGAGGTCCTGGCTGGTTGACTCTACGGAAACGATGTTGGGGCCATTGGGTCTCTTTACGACAGAACAGTCCCACATCTTACACACACTGTGTGACTTTAACTCAACAGTTAATTATATATCCATCACTATGATGGCGTCCATGTGGGCACAGTATTATTTCATCTAGGGGGGAGGGGTGTTGTGTCCTGAGCCTGCAAAAGCAGGCTCGGGACGTTGCAAGAGTCCCGGGCATTTGCAAAAGCTACCCGGGACCAGACTGAGCGGCGCCGGCCTTGCGCACATGCGCAAGGCGGGAAAAGACCGCCTTGTGATTGGTTGGATTTGCCCGGGGATCAGACGGTATAAATAGAGGCCTGCGTGCCTCTGCTCGGGTTGTTCGTAGATTGGAAGCAGAGAATAAAAACTTGTTAGAAATGCTTTGTCTCAAGCCCCATTATTCTCCCGACTTAACAAATTGGAATGTGTTCTATTGCTTGTGCTTGCATAATGTTGAATTCCAATATTGCTTGATCACTCCCCTTAAGGTTCCTGTGGCTTCAACACCTTCTATCATTTCATTTCTGTTAGTGAGAATTAAGTCCAATGTGGCTGATCCCTTAGTTCCCTTCTCTACTTTTTGGGAGACAAAGTTGTCTGCTAGGTTTGTCAGGAATCTCTTTGATCTCCCAGTTGTTGCAAAGTTGTCTCCCAGTTGATGTCAGGGTAAATAAAGTCCCCCATTACTATTGTGATGTGCTTCCTGCATATCTTAGTTAACTGAGTAGCAAAAAGTTCATCTATTTCTTCTTTTGGTTCGATGGCCTATAGTATACACCTATGGCAATGTCATTTTTCCCCTTTTTATATTGAACCAAATGCATTCAAGATAGTTTTCATCATTGTTGTGCTCTATTTCTGTAGATATGTAGTTATTTCTTATATAGAGAGCAACTCCACTTTCTCTTTTATTTGGTCTGTTTCTTTTAAATAATTTAAATCCTTCTAGTTGTGTGTCCCATTTGTGGGTTTCATCCCACCAAATTTCCGTAATGGCAACAATATTATATCTGCCCTCATTTACCTGAATTTCTAATTCACTCTGTTTATTGCTCATACTCTGTGCATTGGTGTAAATAATATATTTTGAAAAAACTATCTTAATTTTTCTTAAAAATTATCAAATGTTAAATCTTTATTTGTATCATTTACTAAACACCATCTTCTAATTTCTGAGCCCTGTGAAGTACAATATTAACTTGCCAGCAACTCATTCTGGAATTTAACAGACTATCACACTTTTTTAAAAGGCATTATAGTAACCAGTATTATTTGGCAATAAAATGTTGGCTGTATATCAAATTGTCACTTAAAGAAAGCATAAAGCTTACAATACTTTCTAAGAATCCTAAGTAGTAGATAACAAATGACCTCTTACAGTATTTCAAATATTTGAGTTGCATTTGTCAAGAAATTAGGGTTTTTTACCCTCAGCATATGTCTCCAGTGAACCATCAACATGCATCAACTTCCTGACTAGAAAAAGCCCTTTATCACAGAAGATAAGCATTTTAAATAGCCCACTGAATTTTCCAGATATGAAGGCATTTACAGCACTGAATTATGTAAGCAAACAAAATTAGATGTCACTGGCAGATAATAACTGAGTCCATTATCTCCAAAAGATTTGTCTGGTGCATCTACTTTTGAAAGTTACCTTAGGGTAGTTTTGCACAGCTGCAATGCATCTTGCGCCAACTAACCTGGGTCAGCAGTGATATTGTGACAAATATATTGCTTGTATGAACAGCTGCCCTGATCTTATTGACTTAGCCGCTAGGGTTCAGGTCAGGTCAGTTTAAAGTGGATTTGGAAAAAAATACTGAAAAGTCAGTGGTTTCAAATAGCCTGGTGGAATTTCACTGGCTCTTAGAATGATATTAGACTATACTGTAATTCTGATCCACACAGATCTTAGAACTCCTATTTTAAGCTAAGCAGTAGACTGGTTTGCTGTTTGACCACCAGAATGTCTGTTGGATTGTTCGCTATGACCAGATCAAGAGCAGATCTTTAGAATGACATGTTTTTAAATGTCTATTATCCCCCCCACTTCTTTCTCTCTGTATCTTCTTATACAGATAAATGTGGCAGAAATTTGATGTTTAATATTATTATGAAACCTTCCTTCCTTCCTTCCTTTTCTGGAGAAATAGAAAATACATGTGTCCACATGCCTTTGTAAAATATTCACTTTCCATATTTATTTATTTTTTTAAAGATTTTTATTGATTTTTCCCATATATTCAATAGTATTTTTTTCAACAAACGTGCTGTCTGAGTTTACATTTGTTAATACATATTTAGTTCCTAATCCTTTATTCTTTCCTCTAGCCATGAGATAAAATAAGTCCCAAGTCTGATAATATTTCGTTTCTTCTTTTTCTTTCAGCCTCAGACTCAGTCTATCCATCTCCGCACATTCTAATATTTTTTTTAATTATTTCTTCATCTGATGGTATTGCTTCACTTTTCCAGTACTGCGCAAATATAATTCTTGCTGCTGTTGTAACATGCAAAGTCAAATATATGCTTTGTTTATTAGTCTTTTCTGGCATGATACCTAATAAAAAAAAGTTTAGGTTTAAAATCTACGTGTTCTCCCAACATCTTTTCTAGCCAGGCATGTATCTTTTTTCAATAACTCTTTGCTTTGGCACATGTCCACCAAACATGGAAATAAGTGCCTGACTTATGTTTGCATTTCCAACATCTATCTGACATGTTTTTAAACATTTTTGCTAGTCTTGCTGATGGCAAATGCCATCTATAAAACATTTTATATAAATTTTCTTTATAAGAAGTTGACATTATCAGTTTATAATTTCTTTCCCACAAATTTTGTCATTTTTCTAATTCTATATTGTATCCAAAAAAATTTGCCCATCTTATCATTGTTTCTTTAACTTGTTCGCTTTCCATTTTCAAAGTTAATAGAAAATTATAAATTTTCTTAATTAGTCTCTCATCAGAAGTTAATAATATCTTATCAAACAAAGTTTGCTCTTGTAAAATCCAATATCTCAGGGGCTGCCACAAAGAAGAGGGAGTCAAGCTATTTTCCAAAGCGCCTGAAGGCAGGACAAGAAGCAACAGGTGGAAACTAATCAAGAGAGAAGCAACCTAGAACTAAGGAGAAACTTCCTGACAGTTAGAACAATTAACCAGTGGAACAACCTGCCTCCAGAAGCGGTGAATGCTCCAACACTGGAAGTTTTTAAGAAGAGACTGGACAGCCATTTGTCCGAAATGGTATAGGGTTTCCTGCCTGAGCAGGGGGTTGATGACCTCCAAGGTCCCTTCCAACTTTACTACTACTACTACTACTAGTACTACTACTACTACTACTACTACTACTACTACTACTACTATTATTATTATTATTATTATTATTATTATTATTATTATAAAACCCACTCTGGTAAACCAAAACCTCCATTTTCCTTGGCATCTTGTAACATTTTCATCTTAATTCTAGATTTCTTTCCTTGCCAAATAAATTTCAAAATTAATGAATTTAAACCTTCAAAGAATTTTTTCTCAAGTTTTATAGGCATTGTTTGGAATAGAAATAAACTTTTCGGTAATATATTCATTTTCACTGTAGCAATTCTTCCTAATATTGACAATTGCAAGTTTTTCCATTTTTCCGAATCTACTCTTATTTGATTCAATAATTTTATATAATTATCTTCTTTTATCATTGAACATCTTGCTGTTAAGTATATTCCCAAGTATTTAACCTTTTTAACTATTTGTAGTTCTATTTTTTCTGACATTTGTTTTTTTTTTGTTTATCTGAAAGATTTTTAACTATTACTTTAATTTTTTCTCTGTTTATTTTCAGTCCTGCTATTTCTCCATACTGTTTTATCTTTTCCAGTAGTTTAGGAATCATCTCCAACGGTTCTTCTAAAATAAATACCAAATCATCTGCAAATGTTTGTAGTTTGTATGTTTCACCTTTTATTTCTAGTCCTTTAATTTCTGTATCTTGTCTAATATTTATATTTAGAACTTCCAAGGTTAAAATAAATAACAATGGAAATAATGGACATCCTTGCCTTGTGCCTTTTCTTATTTCAAATTTCTCAGTATAATCTCCATTCACAATCACTTTCGCTGTTTGTTTATTGTATATTGTTTTAATCATATTTATAAAGCTTTGTCCAAAGTCCATTATTTTTAATAGCTGAATCATAAATTGCCAGGAAACATTATCAAATGCCTTTTGGGCATCTAAAAATATTAGTGCCAATAGTTTCCTTGGATGTAATTCATAATATTCCAATATATCCATTATCACTCTTAAATTATTTTTAATTTGTCTCTTTGGTAAAAAACCATTTTGGTCTGAATGTATAAATTCAGTTAAAAAAAATTTCAGTCTCTGTGCTATTATTGAAGTAAAATTTTTATAATCCACATTTATTAATGATATCGGTCTGTAATTTTTTATCTGTGTCAAGTCTGACTCTTGGTATTAAAGTAATATTTGCTTCTGTCCATATATTTGGGAGTTTAGCCTCCAACAAAAGTTCATTACACACATCTTTCAACGGTTCACTTAATATATCTTGTAAAGATTTATATAGCTCTGCCAGCTCCATCTGGTCCCGGTGTTTTCTCATTTTTTTGTCTTCTTATAGCCTGTTATTTCCATCATTGTTATTTTTTCCTCTAGCATAGTTTTAAAAGTCTCTGAAATTTTTGGAAGATGATTTTCTTCCAGATATTGAATCACTTTCTCCCTTGGAATTTCTTCCATATCATACAGTTTCTGATAGTATTCTTTAATTATCTTTTTTATTTCTTCATTTTTGAATTGTAGGCAACCTTTTTCATCTACTAAATTATTTATCATTATTTATTATTTTATTTTATTAATAACTTTATTACGGTCATAGACCAGCAATAGACGTCACTTTTTACAATATATTAAAAAATAGTATTGACATTAATAGTAAATAATAACATCCCTGTTAAGAAAATACATGTTCTTAAAATGTTAGGGTCACTCCCTAGTTTACATGACTGGAAAGCCGATAAGTGTGTGAGTAAATATAATGTTCCAAAAATTATTAGAGATATCTCCAAAAAATTGGCACAGATTGACGGCTATAAATCTGTAACCAATTTTTTTCTTGTGGACATTGCAGCAACACAGTATTTTGCCACTGCATGCATGATAGAAGGGTTTGAATCCTGGAGGGAAAAGCCTACATAAAAATTGTCTGCCCTCCCTGGCAATCTCTCTAATAAGGAGAGAATATATGCTGATCTATAAACTCGGTATAACTCACAGTACAATAAAACATGTGAGATATCTTCAACTTCTCCTTTACCACATATACATACCTGTTCTGCTATTGGTGTTCTCTTATACGTGCCCTGGAGGAGTGCTGAGGGAAGAATGTTAAATCTGGCTCTGAAGAAAGCTATTCTTTGTTTTGGGAAGGTCAGATCATTCACACACACCCTTTGATTCTATCCCTACTGTGGCGAGGCAACCTATTTAGTTCTTCTTGGAACTCCATGTCCTTCATTCTATTGAATACTACTTGCTTTGCTTGGTCACAGCCTAGGGACATTAAGAATACTGAAGAGAGCCCATAAGAGCCCAGTTTATGATCTATTGCCTGCTTCCAGCGGGAGAGGAACTTGTCAGTCAGCACTTTCCAGTCCCTCTAGAAAGAAATGCATTTTAAGCCAGTGAATGATCATCATCTTCCAGGCTCTTACCTGAATTTGGGGCATGCTGTCTCAATTCTTAATTGAGCATTTGGGGTTCCTTTGGGTGCAGCTAAGGTGGCTCGCAGGAATTTGGTTTGTATGGTTTCTAGCAAGTTTTTCTTTGCAAGGATTCCTGTTTGTGCCCCATATAGAATTTGCACCAATGTTTTGGTCTCGAAAAGTTTTAAGGCAGCAGGTACTAATTGACCTCTGTCTGTGTAAAAATAATGTTTAATTGCATTTAAGGACCTATTGGCTGCTTGCAATGTATGATCCAGGTGTGCCTTCCATGTCCCTTGCGAGTGGAAAACCACCCCAAGGTATCTAAATGTTCTAACCTGTTCAAAACTATGTCCTTCTATTTTCCAGGAGTATTGGCTGGGTCTTTTAGCAAAAACTAAAATTTTTGATTTATCAAAGTTAAGGACCAACTTGTTCTGTCTGCAATAGCCAGGTGTTGCCCTAATTGCTCTCTTCAGTCCTACAGGAGTGTGTGAAATAATGACCGTATCATTGGCATATAGAAGAATCAGGATTTTGCGATGTGCTAGGTTGGGTGGATGCAAATCAGGGTTCTGTAAGAGATTGATCAGGGGGTTGATGTAGAAGTTAAAAAGGGAGAGGGACAGGATGCAACCCTGCCGTACCCCTTTTTGTACCCTTACTGAGCCGATTAAAGTCCCTTGAGGATTACACCTCACTTTCAAGGTGGAATTGGCATACAATTTTTGTATGAGGCAGGAAATTGTTAGCACTGGGTACCTTATTAGCCTTGAGGGCTCTAATCAATCGGGATATCTCACCTGGTGTAACAGGGGCCAGTAAGGGGTTTGGTCCAAATTAATTTGGCTTTCATTAGTTACATAGTCGGGGTCTGCATATAACTCTCTAAAATATTCTTCCCAGGCATGAATCGGTACCTGATTAGTTGGAGGTAAGGGGGATTTCCCCAATCTTCTGGTGATATGCCAAAGAAGAGATGTATTTTTTGTCCTGACTGATGCAATTAGTCTCTATGCCAAGACTCATTCAGAGCCGCACTTTTCTTTTCTTTTAGAAGAGTCTTATGTTGTGCCTTCAACTGCTTTAAGCAGTGAGTGTAGTCCTCAGAAAGGGCATTTTTACTTTTTCTGTATGCCTTGTTATATGTTTTTTTTAGTTGCACGCAATCCCTGTCAAACCATTTTTTATTCTTTAAAACCGGCTTTTTGGGGTGAGCTAGTATTCTGTTAGTGAGAACTGATTTCAAATTTAAAATTAAAGTTTCAGCCCCCTCTAAGTATGATCCTTCAAACTTATTCCTTAACAGATGTGTATGTAGTTCTATGGTTTCTGGGGCTAACATCCATTTAGTAACTTCCTTTGCATTTTTCTCTGTCCATTTAATTTTTATCTGGGTATTTTGGTTCTCTAACCTGGGTAGATAGGTTGAGCCAGCCCTTAGCAGTTTCTGGTGTAATGTAAAGGTAAGGATTATTGGATCGTGATCGCTTTCCAGTCACGAGTCTACCTCCATCTTCTGCAGGAACTTCAGGAGGTCGTATGATATTATCCAATAATCAACTGTGGATGTTCTTCCTGCTCCCCGATACGTATAATCTGCTGGGTGGTCATCCCATGTGGAACCATTAAGGATACAAAGATCCAAGCGTACAGTCATCTGACTTACACACAGACCTGCCTGATTTTGATGTTGTATTGTATAACAGCAGCAAGGTTACTGGTTGCTCAAAATTGGAAGAAGGAAGTATTACCGACTATGGATGATTGGAGATTGAAAGTGTCATATTTTGCAGAAATGGCTAAAATTTCCACATATTTGAAGGATCAATTTCAAGAAAAATTCATTTTGGTATGGAGAAGATGGATAGATTATATTCAGAGAAAGTATGAAATGAATAATTATCATATAGCTTTTGATTAAACTTTTTTTCTTTTTTATTATTTCTATATACTTAATATAATTTATATACATATTTTATATTTAAGTTTATTATTGTATATTAGAGTTAAAGTATGTTAATATTTGTTTGTATTATGTCTGGGTAGTTTTATTTAGATTTGGGATGCTATGTGATTATCCCTGTACTTAGTTCTGGGAAGTCCGGGGGGGAGGGGGGGAGGGGATGAAGGGGTAGAATTATATAAAATTTGGTGTATTTATATGTTATAGAAAAATAATGTAATGGTTTTTCTTTTTTTGAGAAGAGGAGATGATCGGCTAGTACCCCTAAACTGCATCCGAAGAATGTGGAAAAGAAGGTGATGGGATGTGTAGGATAGTTGGAAAGGAGGAAGGAGGAGAGAGGTGTGGGTAGGAGGGGAGGAAGGAAGAGGGAAGTAGGTAGGAAGGTTGAAGGAGTGAGGGTGGATGCAGGGGGGGACACCGCCGATCATTTCTGAAAATATACTGACTAGGTTTTCCTTTTTGTTTTTTAATGAAATGCACCACATTTGTATTATTTGTTTATATGTTTATTTGAAAATTAATAAAATTTGCAAAACAAGACCTGTCTGATTTGCCTTGGTGTCTTTAAATTGTCTGGAATGCAGGAATTCTCCTGGTACATTCTCATCATAATGGATCTTAAATTGATTAAATAATGCTTGATCGTTTGGGCCCATCCTAGCGTTTAATTATTGCTGCTATGGGGTATTTGTCTAAGCAGCCCAGGATAAAATCTTCTATACTATCCCAGATCTTATTGATCAGATTATTCTTGTTGAGTGGAGGAATGTAGATATTAAAAAGCAAAATCTCCACCTGTTTAAATAAAAGTAGGGTAGTCACAACCCATGGCTGAAGAGGTGGCAGCGGTACACATTTAAAATGCAAAGATGTATTCACTAATGTCACAATGCCCCCTTTAGCTGTCCCACCCACCTTACTTGGGACTGCTGGGATAGAGTTACCCCAGTAACCATCTAACTGTATCTCTGTAGAGGCCCAGGTTTCCTGTAAAAAGAGAATGTCAAATTGTGATATATAGTCAAAAAAATGTTGGTCTTTTGATGGCACAGACCAACCCGCTATATTCCAGGTTATAATGGAGAGGGGATCATCTTTTGCAGCTCCTCAGAAGATTTGATTTATACAAAGGGAAGTTGTAGAGTTGTTGCAATGGCTTGAGAAATTGGCCTTCTCTGAAAGGAGGGGAGCCCATCAAAATTTTGTATAGACTCTTGGGAAATTTGTTCGAGGTAAGAAGATTTAGCACCAGCTAGCAAGGCTTGCCGTTCCAGAGCCTCTTCTCTAGGTGTAGAGCAGGGGGTTATTAGGTCATGCTCCATTCGGCTTTGAGATGATGGTACTGATGTGAGTCCTCTCTCAATTTCTTGATGTGGTGCAGAAGGTATAATCGGGAAGTCACATAAGGATGCTAACATCTCCTTCTCTATTGGGGCCTCTACTGGCCCCTGTGTATCTTGGCTTCTGCTTTCCATGAATTCATATTCTTGCAAATTCTTGCCCCCTGGGGGGGAAGTAAGAGGCTCAATTATAGGGGAAACCAAATCAATAAGCAGTTCAGCCGTATCAATTGTGACTAATAAGGATTTCTTTCGGTTTTCTAACTTGAATAGTATATTATCTTGTTCACTCCTTGGGAGAGCGTCAAAAGCATTAATAAGACCAGTTTCTGTGCTATTAAGTACATCTTCACCGAATGGGGCTGGCTTACTCCCACTTTCTCTATCTCCCTTTCCCAGGGTTGAGAATGTCGAAGAGACAGCAACCTTGGGAGCTCGCATGTTAACAATTAAGGGTTTAGCCCTTTCCTCGCAGAAAACTCTGATGGGAGAGATTTGAAAGGAGGCTAGATGTGCCTTCATCTTAAATAGCATCAGCAGTATGGTGGGCTGCTTAAAGAAGAGAAATATCTGCTTCCAGTTTGGGGCTTCAGGGAGCCACTCCGCAGTATGTAGATCAATCTGCCCCCAGTGACAGTGAAGAAGCTGGTTTAGGGAATTTAGTATAGCACTCTTGATATTCCAACAACCATGATTAAGCCTGTTCATGTGGATTCTCAGCACAACCTGATGTGTTTGTAGTGAGCGATGTGATTGATATGATTGGTGTAATTGTAGGTGGGATGCTTTATTGTCTTCCCATGAAACTTCTCTATTAATACCTCCTCCTCTTGTTGCCTTAGCTGGAGAAGGACTGTTTTTTTGAGTGGGCTGCCACTTTTTAGCAGACTCTTTATCTGTTTCCCAGGGTCTGTGCTCATTTTCCTCTTTTTTTTCTTCCTTCTCCTGAGTACTGGATTTACCCAAGTCTGCTGTAAGGACTTGAGTGGGGATGCCTATAGCCCAATGTTGTGCTTGGAGAAGAACAGCTATACCTTTTTTCAGTGTCTCTACATCATGTTGAATGGTTATTAGTTGTTCAAATATTGAAAGTACCATTTGCGCTGTGAGAAGACATTGCTTTGCCATAAACTCTGTTGTATTCTCCCACAGTAAGCTCTCCCCACTCTGAATTAGATTGTTGTTGTTAACCTTTTTAGTCTTTATCTTAGTCTCCATGCCGGCTGTAGCTGGACTTGTTGTTTGTGAAAATAGCTGGCTATCATTTTGCTCCCCTCCCCCCAGATCGGGAAAGTCTAGTATCTGCTGTTTTGTCAGATCTCTTTGCAGGTCCCGGCTTGTTGGAAATGAAGAGGGGGGATAGTTTTACTTACAAGTCTCTTGCCAGCAAAGTGCTCCTCAATTTTTGGTTGTTTTACATTCTTCACTGGTAGGAGAGATCCCGGGCTAGTGCCATGGCACTTCTTTCTTTTACCCATGCCTCTGTCCTCCTCCAGTGGCTTCTGCTTCCAATATATACTGGCCTTTCCAGTATATATCCTTTGTAAAAAGTCTTTACTATTATAAAAAGTCAAACAAGGGTTAAAACAGGTTTAAAAATAGGTTTAAAAGGGTTAAAAATAGGTTAAATAGGTTAAAAATAGGTAGGTTAAAATGCAGTGTTAAAAGGGGTTAAAAAGTTAAAATAAAAATAAAAGAAAATAAAAGAAAGCTTTTGCTTTTGGAGGAGCTCTTTACAGCCTTTGCTGCCTGTCCACCATCTTGGCTCCTCCCCTCTGACAATGAGAATCAGTTTCTTCTCCTTCTGTTTTTTAAGTTTGTAGACTAGCCATTTTCCTGGTTTGTTTGCATTTTCAAAAAAGTTTTGTTTTGCTCTTTTTATTTGCTGTGCCAATTTTTTTGAATTCAACAAATTTAATTTATGTTTTATTGTTTCCATTTCTCTTTTTAGAATCTTCTTTTGTGGATTCATTTGCAGTTCTGATTCTAATTTTTCAAATTCTTCCCTTAATAATATGTATTGTTGTCTTTTCTGTTTATTTTTTTTCCGCCATGTACATTAAAGCTATACCTCTAAAATATGCTTTGGCTGTATCCCATATGTTTTGTAATGTTGTATCTTCTTTTTTGTTTTCTTTAAAGAAAAACTCCATTTCTTTTGTTGCTAGTTGTATAAATTCTTTTTCTTTTAATATAGATTGATTCAAAGTACATCTTAATTTTTGGGTATTCCTCTCCATGTCATTTTTAAAGGGTTGTGGTCTGCCCATGTACCTGGTTCTATCTCAATCTCAATACTTGTCCTCAATTCAGATGTCATCCAAATCATGTCAATTCTGGACCAGGATTTATGACTACTTGAATAAAATGTATATTGTAATTTTCATGGATTAATTTCCCTCCAGATATCTTGTACCCCAATTTCCTCTATCACATTAAAAAAAGTCTTAAGTAATATTTTTCTTCCACTTTTTCCTATTTTGCTATTTTGTAGTCTAATGTCCTTTCCACTATTGCATTGAAATCTCCTACTAAGCAAATATTTTGATAGTCCATTTCTATTATTTTTCTATGGAGATTTTCATAAAATTCTTCCTGCTTATTATTTGGTGCGTATATTTTGCTACTAACAATGTTTTTTTTTTTGATGTAGAAATATTTCTACCATCACAATTCTTCCTTCTTCATCTGAATAAATCATTTTAGAGTCTATTGTCTCTTTAATATATACGGCTACACTTCTTTTTTTTCTGCTGTGCTGATGCATGATAAAGTTTCCACATTTTTGGGTATTCCAACAGTTTGTAATATTGTCTTTTTATATGTGTCTCTTGCAAACAAATTATATATATGTTTAATTTCTGTAGTTTTCTAAAAAAAATATTTCTTTTTGATGGGGAATTCAGTCCATTTATATTCACTGGAAAAATTCCGTTTTCTTTCTCCATTTCAATTACTTATATTTAGGTCTTGTCAATCTTGTAGTCCTCTGTTCTCTGGCTATTCCCTCAATCAAGTTTCTCTTTCTGTTCTTCTGTTTGTATCGTTGCTTTCTCAGTTGCTTCTTCTTTTTGTTTCTGATCTTTTTTCTCCTCTTGTTGAGATTTACTCCTTAATTTAAAAATGCTTGATTTCTTTCATCAAAGTCTTGTGCCTTCCAAACTGAGTCAAGTCGGTATCTTGTATTATTCCAGTTGATTAAGATCCCTTCTGGCATTAACCATCTGAAATTTATACTTTTTGCAATTAGCTTTGTAGTTAAGAAGTGATATGGTCTTTGGGTGTCTCTTACTCTCTTGGGAATCTGCTTTAACACCACAATTTCTTTATTCTTGTATTGTAATGGCTCATCTCTAACTTTTCTCAGTATTTCATCTCTTGTTGTTTTCTTTATGAATCTTACATGAACTTCTCTGGGTAGTTTATATTTCCTTGCATAGCTTGAATTCATTCAAAACATTTCATCTATCTCCATTTGTATCTCTGCTCAGTCTGCTTTAAAAGCTTCTGCCAGTAAATCAATAATCACAACTGCTATAACTTCTTCTCTATCTTCAGGAACATTTTGAAATCTTAAATAGTGTTCTGCTTTCTCCATTTCTAAAACTGCCACCGTACCTTCTAGGTTTTGATTTGCTTGTTCTAATTTTTCATTTTCTTGCATTAGTACTTCCATTTTTTGTCAATATCATCTGATTTATTTTCCAATTTCTGAATTCTTTGTTCATTTTTAACAATCATTTGCTGATGAGCTTAAAATTATGTCTTTATATCCAACATTTGTTCGTTTAATTTATCAAAATTACTTTTTGTCTCCTCATGGTTTCTCTGTATTGATCCTCGAATTAATTTTAATGTAGTTTGCATCTCAGTTTGAACAGTGTTTATTTTCTCACGCTGCAACATGGTTTAAATAGATCCCTGGCTTGTTGGGCTAGATGTTCCAACAGAAGGTGCAGAGGAGGTTTTTTTTTTTCATAAGTCTAGCGAGATTTGATGCACTCATTTTTTGAGCCAACTATCTTAGGCTAAAGTCCAAACCATGAAAAGAGCCAACTACTTTAGGCTAGATCCAAATCTCAAGGAGAAAAAAAAAAAGAAAAAAAGGAGAAAAAAGCCAACTGTCCTAGGCTAAAATCCAACCATAAAATCGAGCCAACTAGTTTAGGCTAAATCCAAATCCTCCAGTCAAATCATAAATCTAAAACACCCGCTGTCTTCAAATAATTCCTGTGTTAGTTATATCCAGAGTCAACAGATATAATTGTAGAGAGACTTTTCTCATGCAAAGTCATATAAAGGCACTTTATTTACACCAGGTGTTGTTTCAAGGTCAAACATTTTTCAAATTCTTTTATTTGGCATTACTGTAGTATCTCCTTTTACCACTAGATGTCCTCATACACTGTATTGTGTATATGTGGCTTTAAAATATTTTTACAAAGTTTTCTTTTAAAGTTCTTTGTAAGTTATTTACCCTAGAAATTAAATCTAAAAAGATTTTCCACATCCTGGAGGTTAAACAGTCTTTCTTTAAGTCGATCTAAGTTCCATTTTTAAGTATTCTTTTATATTCCTTAAATTCCTTCTCCCTCTTGTAATTTCTCGCCACTTTTAATACTCTTCTCCCCTAGTCCTTCTGGAGTCTTTACTTCGTAGATTTTTCCCAATCAGAGGATCAGTATTTCTGATTCCATAAGGAAAAGGAATAAAAACAGGCTCACCCAATTTCAGCACGCTATTGACAATCAGCTGTTTGGCGGAGCACCACAGCTCCTTGCTTTTTTTCCTGGCTGATGATGACTTGGGCTGCCTGTGCTTACCAGGCAACCTTTCTTCAGTCCTTTAGAAAAGTTTCTTAGTTCATCTGGACCGACCGCCATCTAGTCCAGACTCCAAAAGCTTCCCTTCTTCTTCGTTGCCCCTCCAGGGCAACTTTCTGACCCCTTGGGGTTGCCGGACCAAAGGAAATCAAGCTAAGAAGCCGGAGCCCTGATTTCTTCCACCCATCTCATCATAGCGTCAGACCGGAAGTCCCTTTACTTTCCATATTTATACAACCATTTTATTAGTAAATGAATAGCAGTTTACCATCGTGGTTGAATAGCACATGAGCTTCAGAAACTAAGGCAAGGCAAATTCACAGAAAGTGAATACTACAAACCACAGGTATACGGTAGCCCTGAATTTAGGACCAGAATTGGAACCAGAATTTTCATTGACAGGCAAGTGGTTGTTGAGTCATGCCCAATTTTACAATCTTTTCTCTGCCATGGTTATGAAATGAATCAGAATAACAAAATAACACAGTTGTAAGGGACCTTAGAGATTTTCTAGCCCAACGCCCTGCTCAGGCAGGAAATCCTATACTTGTGGTGGCGAACCTATGGCACACGTGCCAGACTGGACATGCAGAGCCCTTTCTGTTGGTACACACACCAGAGGGATGCTCCCCTCCCCCTTTCCACATGCACCTGACTAGTGGGAACTGGAGAGAGCAGGAAAACTGAATTCAGCAGCGCTCTCGTGGGAACAGCTACGAGAGCTGGGCAGGGAGAGGGGAATCAGTATAAAAGCAGGTTTTGGTGGGAGTGCAGCGAGAGAATGAGTGAGTGAGCAGACAGCCTTTGGAAGCAATGGTGGGCATGGGTTTGGAGAACAGAAGTAGGATGAGGAGTCCGTTTGCACGCTTTGCAGAAGGCTAGCGGGGGAAGGAGGACACATAAGTTTGGACTTTGGAGAAAGGGATAGAGAGACAGAGAGGAAGGAAGGAGGGGAGGGAGGAGGAAGGAAGGAAGGAAGGAAGGAAGGAAGGAAGGAAGGAAGGAAGGAAGGAAGGCCAGGCCCACCAGCACCGCTGGGCAGATGCATGGCCAGGCCTGCCCCAGGTGATGCCGAAGCCTGCCAGCCCTTCTGCAGGAGCGTGGGGGGAGGGGGGAAGAGCAGCTACCCCGAGCACCATGCCTGCCTCCCTTCAGGCTCCCTCGGCCTCCCCCCCTCCAGGCTGAGGCTGGTCAAATTCCCCCCGTGGGCAGCACTACACCCACTGCCAGCCCATCCCCGGCCAGCCCTCCTCCATTCTCTTCGGCAGTGACACGTGACCCCCACACTGCGATGATGGCTTACTGCTCCAGGGTCCTTTCACAGCCTCCGCCCGGCGGCCAACACATTGCCCAGATGAAGCCAGGGACAATGGCTTCCCTGCCCTCAGCCGGTCTGTGATCCCACCTGCTGGGATTGGCAGATTGTCCTATTGCGCAGCCCTGTGGGACCCGCTCCGGGGTCCTCTCCTTTTGCGGACTCTGCCTGGCAGCCGGTGCGCTTTCTGGCCGAAGCCGGGGACAACAGCTTCCCTGCCCTCAGCCAATCTGTGATCCCACCTGCTGGGCAGGGAATCATGCTGCCCACTCCGAGGTCCTCTCCTTTTGTGGACTCTGCCAGGAGGCTCCCACCCCTCTTCCCTTCAGATGCATCAGACCGATCGGAGGGAAACTTCTGCAGCCACAAAGGTGGAAGGCAGGTTGCCACCATGGCCATTCTTCACTCTGGGCATCCCGAGTGCTCAGGAACGCATGTGGGGCTGCTGCCTCACTTTCCATGCCATGCTGGGGCTGGGCTGGACTGGGCACGGAGCCTCCACATCGCTTCTTTCCCTGCAGACATAGGGAGCGCCCACCCTGCCTACCCCTCATCCCAAAGCAACTGTCACTGTCCTGCACTCTCCAGCCCCTTGCCGGTCAGCTGGGCACACCGAGCTCAGGGCTCGGGCAGATGGAGGTCAGAGGAGAGTGAGAGCCATGGTTGTCCGGCTCCTCCACTAGAGTACGGGTGTGGGAAGAGGCGTCACCCAGCTTGGTAAGCCGCGGTCCGCCCACAGAAGGAGGAGGATTGAGGAGGGCTTGCCGGTGAAGGGCGCAGTACTGCCCATGGGGGGAATATGACCAGGCCCAGCCTGGAGGGGGGGAGAGGCCGAGGGAGCCCGAAGGGAGGCTCCCCTCTGGCCTCCATCTGCCCAAAGCCCAGCGATGGGCTGAAAGCATGGGATGGCTGCAGCTGCCCAGGGAAGAGCGGTAGGTGGGGTGGGCACTCCCTATGTCCGGGGGGGAGAAGTGGTAAGGAGGCTCCGTACCCAGTCCAGTGCAGCATAGCCCCGACAGGGCACGGAAAGTGAGGCAGCAGCCACACATGCATCCCTGATGTGAAAATGCCCCCCCTACCAGGCAAGCGGAGCCATGGCATCTGCAGCAGAAGAGCACAGGCGGGCAATGGAAGGCACGAAAGCCCCGATCCCAGCACAGCCCCTCCCCATTCTCCTCCTCCCCACCTTCGAAGAGCTGCAGGGCTCATGGGCCTCTCCTCATCCCCCCCACTCCCCCAGGGAAGAAAACCATTTCAAGACACTCTTCTGTTTAAATTTTTTTTCCTTGTTTTTTTTTGGAGTTTTCATCCTGCTTTCATGAGACAGCAGCATTTGGGTGGCGGTGTAGCTGCCCCCTTCCTCCCTAAGCCATCAGCTGAGCAAGACGCCCTCCTGCCCACTGCCCCACCCACCAGAGACCCGCTGGATCTCCCCCAACTCTGCCCAGCCCCCACAGGCATCCCTCCCCAGGAGCAACATTGAGCTGGCCATGCCCATTCTGACCATGCCCATTCAGTCTGCCATGACCACTGTAGCCACGCCCACCCAGCAGGCCACACTCACCCAGCAGATCATGTCCACCCGGCACCCGGCGATACCTAAGTGGGTTTTGGGTTGCAGTTTGGGCACTTGGTCTCTAAAGGTTTCGCCATCACTGTCCTATACCATTTCAGGCAAATAGTTGTCCAATTTCTTCTTAAAAACCTCCATTGTTGGAGCACCCACAACTTCTGGAGGCAAGTCATTTTACTGATTAATTGTTCTGTTAGGAAATTTCTCCTTAGTTCTAGGTTGGTTCTCTCTTTGATTACTTTCCATCTATTGCTTCTTGTCCTGCCTTCTGGTGCTTTGGAAAATAGGTTGATCTCCTCTTCTTTGTGGCAGCCCTCAAATATTGGAATACTGCTATCATATCACCCCTAGTCCTTCTTTTCATTAAACTAGGCAACCATTCTTCATATGTTTTATCCTCCAGTCCCCTAATCATCTTTGTTGCTCTTCTCTGCATTCTTTCTAGAGTCTCGACATCTTTTTTATATTGTGGCAATCAAAACTGGATGCAATATTTCAAGTGTGGTCTTAGTAAGGCATTATAAAGTGGTGTTAAAACTTCAGGTGATCTCAATTCTATCCCTTTATCAGGGCTTTTCAACCGGTGGTACTTTGGCATTTGGCAGGTGGTAAGCAACCTAGACAAGTGTAGGAGGGAGGGGAATGTGCTGAAGTGGTGGCAGCGCTGCACAAGCCTGAGGGAGAGAAAGCTGGAGATGCAGGGCTGTTGGGGCTCAGGAGAAGCCCGAGGATTGGCACATGCAGCTACAAGCTGATTGGCACTCTGCAGGGCTGTTGGGGCTTGGCAGAAGCCCCAAGATCAGTGCCAGGCTCAAGGTGATTGGCACTTCTGGAAGCAGCGCATAGCTAGAGGTGCATCGAAGGGAAAAGGAGGAGCAGGGAGAGAGGAGAGGCTTTGGGGTGGATTTCCATCAGTACGCTGATGACACTCAGCTGTACATATCCACTCCGGGCCACCCCAACGATGCCCTTGACGTGATGACCCGGTGTTTGGAGGCCGTGAGGGTCTGGATGGGGAGGAACAGACTCAGGCTCAACCCGTCCAAGACCGAGTGGCTGTGGTTACCGGCGCCCCGGCATAGTCAGCTGA
>NW_015386483.1:508090-530905 GCF_001527695.2 Protobothrops mucrosquamatus
GGCCAAACAGTGCCGGCTGGCGACCCCAAGGGGGAGGGCCTTCTCTGTGGGAGCTCCCACCCTCTGGAATGAACTGCCCCCAGAGATCAGGGTTATCCCTGATCTCCCTTCCTTTCGCCGCGCCCTCAAGACTTGGTTATTCCAGCTCGCAGGACTGGCCTAGGGTAATTTTTAGAGGGGTTTTAATCAATATTTTAAACTGGACAATTCTCTAATATTCCTTTTAATTAATTTTAAATCCGTATTGTTATTTGTGTATTTTAATTGATTGTCCGCCGCCCTGAGTCCTACGGGAGAAGGGCGGGATATAAATCTAAATAATAAATAAATAAATAAATAAAATAAAAGGAGGAGGTTTTGTCGGGAAAGGGAGAGGGGAAAAAAGATAATGGGGGGGAAAAGTGCAGCCTTGAGGAGAGGAATCAAAGAGGTGCACCAAAGAGAAAAGGAAGGGGGGGGAGAGGATATAAAACAGAGGTCTTCAAACTTGGCCCTTTTATGACTTGTGGACTTCAACTCCCAGAATTCCCCAGCCAGTCCACATCATAAAAGGGCCAAGTTTGAAGACCCCTGATATAAAAGGAGGTGGTTTTGGTGGGAGAGGGGAAAAAGACAACAGGGAAAGAGAAAGGGAGAAGCTGTGGAAGGAGAGCCCAGCAGGCAGGGAGGAAAAAGAATGATGAGAGGGAGAGAGGAAGAAGGGCTGACCAGCCAGCTGACCACCAAGGTAGTGGTGCATATTAATAAATATCGATAAATTCATCATACATTTGTCAGTGCAAGGGGAAAGTGATTTAGCAAAGAAACTGCAACCGAAGAAATTAAAACCAGTACTTTTTTCTTCTTTTTTTACGATTTGTAACTTTTTATTAGATTATAAAATAAAATACAAAAATAAAAAAGCAAATAGTAGGACACAGTGGGGAGGAAGAACGTGGGGAAAGTGAGGGGGAGAAGGGAAAACGAAAAGAAAAAGCATTGACGTCCGATTTCCTCTATTGCAGTAGAATGAAGCATTAACATTGAACCTTAACTTTTTATTTTTCCATAATAGTATAAACTAGCCATTTCTATAACAACAAATGAATCTAATCAGTAAAACCTAAAATCTCTCCCCCCCTTTTTTTTAGTTATCAAGTTTTTGACACTTGCTAAGCACTGATGGTACTCGAATATTGTCATGTCCTAAAAATGGTACAATCTGTGAAAAGGTTGAAAAGCCCTGTCTTTAGTAATGCAGCCTAGGACTGCATTGTTTTGGGTTTTTTTGTTAACTGAATCAGGGGGTCATTAAACAAATCTGTTTTTCCTATTGGTTTTGCTTGCTGTAAGATGGCTGGGATGGTAGCAATTGGAAATTTTGTGGCCCTGGGACACTACAACTGTCATAAATTTTTGCAATTACCAAGTGCACAAATTTTGGTTACATGACTTTAGAGATGCTGCCATGATTGTAAGTGTGAGGTCTGGTTGCAAGTCACTTTTTTCAGTGCTATTGTAACTTTGGATAGTTACTAAAAAATAATTGTAAGTCGAGGACTACCTGTACTACAACTTTCAAGCCTATGATGGGAAAACATATGAGGTTAGCAATAAAATGCTGCTGCAAACCTCAATTCCTCAATAGGGTTATCATATCATCTTCCAATATGGTGGCTGACATATATAAAGTTTCAATGATTCTAGCTCTGAGGCACGATTCAACATCCTTCCAAGGAGATCACTGAGACTGAGAACATTTCTGTAATATAAAGCTAAGCACGGTGTGAGGATTCAATATATGAATGATGTAGCAGATTCTATCAAAGAAACAATAAAATTTGCTACAGAAAGGAAAATTAGCTCTCAGAGATGACACACAATTGATTTGCTTTGTCTTGATTAGCAAGGCTAGAAATTGAGTTATCTCTGACCATCCCTTTGCATTCTTGACCCAGCCAAGCTTATAATAAAAATGCCATACTCATGAGAGAGCTGTTACAGGTTACAAGTCTTCTTTGGAAGACTTAGCAAACAACCATCATTTATCAAGGATAAATGGTGCTGGAGAAGACTCCTGCGAGTCCCCTGGACTGCAAGGCAATCAAACCGGTCAGTCCTAGAGGAGATCAACCCTGATTGCTCTTTAAAAGGCCAGATCCTGAAGTTGAAACTCAAGAACTTGAGCCACCTAATGAGAAGGAAGGACTCACTGGAGAAGAGCCTAATGCTAGGAAAGATTGAGGGCAATAGAAGAAGAGGACAACAGAGAATGAGGTGGCTGGATGGAGTCACTGAAGCAGTAGGCGTGAGCTTAAATGGACTCCAGAAGATGGTAGAGGACAGGAAGGCCTGGAGGAACATTGTCCATGGGGTCGTGATGGGTCGGACACGACTTCACAACTAACAACAACAACAACAACAACAACAACAACTGCGAGTGATAAACTTTACTCTGTTAATTTAAGCTGCAACTTTCTTTTCTTTTGCATGGTGTTCCTCACCCATTTTGCCTCAGGCAACTACACGTATAGGTGCATTCACAGAGAATTTAAAATTAGATATGGAAGCAATTGTGTGTGTGTGTATGTTTATGTGAATGCATATTATAGGCCAAATGCCAAACAATACATGATATTAAATGAGTAAATAATATGGTATCCTCTGACTGTTCTGGATTACAACTCAAAAGTTAAGTCAAAAAAATTATTGGTCAGGAATAATTAATTTTTGTAGTCCAAAGCCTTTGAAAGGTACTCAGGTTGCCTGCCTCATTTGTCATCACCTCACACAAGTCAATACTTTTCCTTTGATCCATTGATATACTTTTCTCCCTTGACACCCCCCACTGACATTTTCAACATTTTTTTGACTTTAAAGAATTTTATTCCCCTGCTTTAATTTTTCTTTTAATTTTTAAATTAACATTTTGCACAATTGATCATTGGAGGTGTTCTGGCTCCATGGTTAAAGACACTGAGCTAGATAGCTGGAAAGTTAACAGCCTGGGTTCAAGACCTGAGCGCTGCATAATGAAGTGAGCTCCCGTTACTTGCCCCAGCTCCTGCCCACCTAGCAGTTCGAATGCATCCAAATGTGAGTAGATAAATAGATACCAATTTGATGGGAAGGTAACAGCATTCTGTGCATCTTCAGCATATAGTCATCCTGGCCATATGACTGCTGTAAAGTCTTCAGACAATGCTAGCTCCCTCAGCTAAAAAATGGAGATGAGCACTGCCCCCTACAACCAGATACAACTGGATAGGAGAAGCCTTTACCTTTACCTTAACTGACCATACTCCACAAAGTATTCAAAAACCACCACTTTATCAGGCACAGATATATAATTTGAGACTATATCCTATTGTAATATTCCTCTCTGAAATGTTGGAAGGTTTTATTTATGTTCTATTTCTGATCATCCACAAAAAGTGCCCCAAAATTTTGTTGAAGTTTTGCAGTGAAACTCCCATCTGTCACTTCTGCCTGGGGATGAGGAGACTAATTGTCCAGCAAGTACTAGCCTGAGAAAGACTGATTTACTGTATATTATTTATTAATAGAGCCATACAGATGAACTCAATGGCCAGAATGAAAATCTTGCTAAATCTTGCTAAATATGGATGCCAAAGAGAGAGGTTTCTATCCTTAAGATTTGAGCCATGGGCTCTCTGTTAGTAGCTGATGGGGAGAAAGGCTTCTGTAAAAGTCAACATTGGACTCTTCTCTAAATTCTCTGTAGGAGTACTTGGGAACTTCTGAATCTGACTGTAAATATCATTTCACAAATCAAGGGTAAAGTCATGTGTAACACTGAAATATGAAATATGGCAGAAGTGTTTCTAGGCATTTTTGGCAGCCCTGAAAATCTTCCATAGAATTTAATGTCCTAGAGTTAGAAAAGTTTGCTTCATCTTAGGCAACAACTGCTTCTTGGCTTGCTTATGGCAAATTATGACATTGCATTCACAGTATATTTATTTATTATATTTATTTATTCAGTAAATTTATTTATTTAAAATGGCCACCCATCTCAAATACATGACTCTGGATGGTTAATAATATTAAAAATGATAAAAATACCTACAAAAAACCTAAAAAGCATAGCACCCAGGAAAAATTACAAAGCAACAATCAAACACTCAGGGTAGCCAAGAAATGGTCTCTGTTATACACCTGGGAAGCTAGGATCATGTTCAGAGATAGGTCTAAAAGACCACATGAAAAGCTGACAGAGATTGAGGCCAATCTAATCTTCAGGAGAATATTATTTAGAAGGGCAGGTACCACAAGGAAAAGGCTTTCTTTCTGGTCCTGTTCTGTAAGGAGTTTAGAACTAACTACCATTGCCTTGGTAGTTACCAGGTCACATCTGCCTTCAATGATTCTTCTGTAAGTGGTATTTTCCTTTGATTTTTAGAAAAAAGGTATCTATTTTAAAAAGTATCTATTTAATTTAAACTTTCCTAGGATTGCATTAAGTAAAACATCTGACATTTTTAGCCAAAATCTTTTTCTATCTTTTAGATAAATAAATAACCTTTCTCCTTAGGATCATCAGCTTATATATTCTCATCCTTCGATTTCTGTAGAAAGCGTGGAACTTTCTTCAAGCTTTATAGATACAGTAATTTGCAAATTGCCCAAAGTCACCTTGTAGGGGAGTTGGTTGGCATAAAAAATAAACAAACAAATATATGGGTAATGCCAGTGGGAATAGTGATAAGAACTCTTTTGTGAACAGAGCAAGTAAAATGAGTCAGACATTCAAACTTCAAGTGAATCTCATTTTTTTTTTTTAAAAAATGCTCAGACAAAACCAGCTGGAAGATTAAACTGAATTATTTTCTTATTCACTTCAGTAGACCCTCAGGTTATGCTAGTACAGCTAACAACTCATATGAAGGTACTACTACCACTCTATAAAGCCTTAGTAAGGCCACACCTATAATATTGCATCCAATTTTGGTCACCACACTATAAAAAAGATTTTGAGAATATAAAAAAGAGTGCAGAGAAGAGCAACAAAGATGATTAGGGGCCTGGAGGCTAAAACATATGAAGAACGATTACAAGAACTGGACATAGCTAATCTAGTGAAGAGAAGGACCAGGGATGACATGATAGCAGTGTTCCAATATTTGAGAGGCTGTCACAGAAGAGAGGGAGACAACCTATTTTCCAAAACATCAGAAGGCCAAACAAGGAACAATGGATGGAAACTGATCAAGGAAAGATTTAACATAGAAATAAGGAGAAATTTTCTCACAGTGAGAACAATCAACCATCAACAATTAACAATCAACCAATGGAACAGCTTGCCTTCAGAAGAATCACTGGAGGTTTCAAGAAAAGATTGGACAGCCACTTGTCAGAAATAGTACAAGGTCTCCTGCTTGAGTAGGTGATTGGATTAGATAACCTACAAGGTCCCTTCCAACTCTGTTGTTCTAAGTCTAAGTTAAGTCTATTTAGAAAACAAGTCTATTTAGTTAGAATATAAACAATACTCAGAAATATTAGGCTTGGCAAGGAAGTAATATTACCATTATTTGTACCACAGTGTTTTTTAAAATATTTATAAAATGTAGAGTGAACATCTTCATGTGTTTTTGGAAGTAAAACACCTAGGAAGAAAAGCATGCATGGGAATATATCTCCAAAATATAAATGTATAAACTGTATACAAGCAACATTATGAATACAGCCAATCCTTGAGAGAGAATGAGTTTTTTTTATCTTATGCTTGGATTATCTTATTTAAATATTCTAAAAAAGATGGCCCTTGGGGGATGTTGCTTTACCTATGCTATGTCTGTTGCAAAGAGAAAAAACTCTGAAAACTCAAAATAGCTTACATTTCCCTGATTTTATTTTCTTTAAATCATTGTTGGCTCCTGGTGACTGCCTGGAGAAGTCCTTGCAGTTTTTTAGCAATAACAGATGCATGACAATTCGGTCCTGAGTTACACATATGAACCTGTATAAGAAAGTATATATGAGTAGTAGAGGAAACAAGCAACAATTGAAAATATAAAATACAGGCTATAAATGCAATTCATAAAGTTAAATAAGTATTTTATTTTAGAGGTTGATCTGAAGCCAGGGATCAGCATTCAGAATCTCCTCTAAAATTCTAAGTTTCAGTAGGGTGGTGCTTAAAAACCCTTCTAGTTTCAGTAAGAAGAATGTAGCAAATGAGATTTAATTGTCTCTGTAGTTATTTAGCACTGGTCCAGTAGAAAGAAGACTCCTTTTGCCTTGTTTCTAGGGCTGCTCCAGGCCTTATTTGCATTCTTTCCTTTCTGCATCATCAGTCACCAGATCATCACTGGGACAAACCTTCCCACCCCACCTATTCCTCTGCTATGATTCTTCTTTTTCTTCCACTGCTTCTGAAGTCTGGCCCATGTGAGAGAGACATGTGATTTCATCAGACAGCCATCTAGTACTTCCAGGCCCAACTGAAACAGCTGAAAGGGATTCTTTTTCCTCTCTCCCCTGCCCTTTTCTCATTTCCTTCTTTCTGTTTTATTTCTGATGAAAGCTTTTTTCCTCCAGATTTCTGCATCTGAGTGGCAGTGCATCCTGTGATGTTAATGCTCAATTGTATTTATTCAACAATTGTAATATTTAAATTGAATCTGAAAAAGAAGCCCTGCAATTGCTGTTTGATTCAATTTTCTGCAAACTGGGAAAATGTATTTAGGAAAAGACAGTAAAATGTACAGTTTAGTTTTATACAGAACATGATCTGATGTCTATAGCAAGGACTCAGTTCATCAGTGTATACCTTCAATGAAAATATGTATCAAAGAAATTTAAAAATCTTGTTCAGCTTTAAAGTTATGAATGGTTATGTATTAGGTCTAAATAGAAATTAAGGGGCATCATTATTATAACTCTGAATTAAGCTGTTTCACTAGGACAGACTGCAACTTGTTTGATCATGAATTCTGAAATATGAGAAAGGGGATGAAACATGTTCAGTAAAGCCTTCAATTTATTTATTTATCAAATTTAGAGGCTGCCCACCTCACATGCAGAGCAACTCAATTTCATGGAGTAGAAATACAAGAACTTTGTGTGCAGTGCTGTTTGTTATTTGTTTATTTGTTACACTTAATCAATAGGCATTTGTAATTCTAATTAGCTCCATGTCAGGGAAATACTTAAAAGCAGGTATTGCAAAATAAATAAGGCTGCTGTTTCCATTATCTCTTTCTGCTTACAGCAAAAACTATTTACAGGGGCAAATACAGAAAAGTTTATGACTGTCCCAGTTTCACTTATTTTTTCATTCTTTCCAAATGTATATCACATTTTAGCTCCAAACTGATCTACTTTCTTGCAAAAATTAATAAGTGATAATATTTAATTCAAAACATAATACATTTTATTACTGTTAGGTAAGTTGCTTTTTAAAAGTACAAAAATAAGCAATGCTTTAAAAAGTGGAGAACTTTTTTCAAAAGAGCATTTGTAATTGTAGGTATGCCAATCACTGAAATGATTTGGTACATTAAGTATAAATTTAGCTTGCATGCCACATTTGTGTCTCAGTAAATAGTTTGATGGCGAATATCTGTAGCTCAAGTGTAGGATTCATTCTTCAAGCTGGTTGGTTTCCTAACGTTTTGTTACCAGGCTAGGTAAAATCTTCAGTTGAGTTTAGGGTTGTCAGTGTTCTTCTGTTTTTAAGGGTTCTGTGTGGTCAATAGGTTTTGTGATGGTGAAGTCACATCAGGTGAGAGTCCCATCAGGTCAGGGTCTTGTGATGGATCTTGTGACAATTTAGATGTGGGTGTGTCAAGTGAGGGTCTAGTGGTGGGTTTTGGGATGGGTTAGATGTGAGTCATCAGTGAGATTCTTGTGATGGATCTTGTAATGGAGAGGGTACATCAGGTGACGGTCATTGGGAGATGAAGTGCTGGTGGGAAGGAGAGGGGCTTGTGTGGGTTGGTTAAGGGTCAGTGCTGTCTCTGGTTGGCTGTGCAGTTGATTTGGATTCTGAGAGGTTTGTAGGCTGGTTGTAAGTCAATGAGTCTGTTGATGGAATTGCTTGTGGAGTGCCAGGCTTCAATGAACTCACAAGTGTTGCAGGTGGTAGCGTGGCTGATAGTTTTTGTGTTGCTCCAATCAAATTGGTGCTGTTTGGTGCCAGTGAGATTAAGAATTTGGGATTGTGGCGTTTGACTGCCAGCCAGTGTTCATGGATCCTGGTTTTTAATTGACATGATGTTTGTCCCACGTAGAATTGTTTGCAATTGTTACAGTTGATTTTGTAAATTACATTGTTTCTTTCTTCCTTCTGTATCTTGTCTTTGGTTCTGGATAATTCCTGGTGGAATGTGGCTGTGGGTTTATGGGCTATTGCTATTCCTAGAGGTTAGAGAATTCTGGTTGTCATTTCTGACATCCCTTTTGTGTAGGATAAGGTTAGTTTTTGCATGGTAAGGTTGGCTGTGTGTGGTGTTCTGATTTGGGTGCTGTGAATACAAAGTTTTTTGGATAGCCGTTATGGAGAAAGACATCAAGCAGCTTTCTTAGTGTTTTTCTTAGTGTTGTGGTGCTGCATTGTGTCCTGGCCTTTCTGAAAGGGTCTGGACATAGCTTCTTTTGTATGCTGTGGGGTGGTTGCTTGCAAAGCTGTGGATCTGGTCTGTATGCGTGAGTTTGTGGTAGATGTGAGTTTCCTCTGTTGTCTAGTCTTCTTATGTCGATGTTGAGGAATGGGAGTCTGTTGTCTGTTTCCTCTTCGCATGTGAATTTGATCCCAGGGAATATGTTATTGAGTAGGTGGTGTGTTTCTTTAATTTGGGAGTGTTTGATGATGACAAAGTTGTCAATAAATGTAGCATGTCCAGAATTTTGCTTGGATGATGGGTAAAGCTATGGATTCAAGTCATTGCATGACTGCTTCTGCTATTAGGCCTGATATGGGTGATCCCATCGGGGTACCTTGTACTTGCTTGTAGATTTTTCTGTAGAACTTGAAACAGTTACCAAGAAAACTGCAGTTGCAACTCTGACTCTGACTCAAAGGCACCCCCCAAAAAAAGGTGGGTGGCTATTTTACCACTTGATTTGTTGTTTATATGAACAAGATTACTGCATTTGTATTCCAGGCCTTTGGTCAGAACTCTGATGTGAAACAAATGACTAGGTAAATCTCTTTCCAGTATACTGAAAATTGGGTGATGGGAAATATTTTCATTTGCTTGTTTTCTAGCTGTTCAAAACACAGGGACAGAATCAAAAGAAATACAGAAACCCTCATCATGATTAACTTGGGGCTGCTTCAGAAAAGGTGTTGAAGTAGTATATTTATTTTATTTAATTAAAAGCCTTCTGAACTTCAACTGCTCTTCATCCAGAGAATGCTGAAGTGCTGTACAAATATCTCAATGAGACTATTCTCAGAATCATATAAATGCAATATAACCAAATGGTAGTAGCTTTTATTCGCCCTGATGGACTTTTATATAGCCTTGAAGCCTTGAATACCTTTTGCAAAGTTAAAAGAAGCTTCTGTGCTAAATCAAATCTCTGGATTAAGCAATGAGACAAATATTACTTTTCAAATATCTGAAAGGAAGTCACCCAAAAGTAAGTCAGGACCTGTTCCCCTTCCTCTCAGAGTACAATATATGCAATAATGTATTAATTATAGGAAAACTGATTTTGGTTGAAAGTTTTTTAAAAAATGGTAAAAGTAGTTCAATTATGGAATCAATTATCCTGAAAAGTTGTTAACTCCCTTTCATTTAAACAGAATGTCTGAGATGCTTTAAAATGTAGATTGGACTCATTGATCTAATTGCCTAATCCAACTCCATAATGCTATCTTTCAGCAATTTGGGATTGAAGGAAGATCAAATTGCCCACCTGGAACAAAAAAGGAAGATCAAAGAATCCTCCTGGAGCAAGAAAAATAACCTTATGTTCTACTCTCTTTGAATATTTGTCCAATCCTGTCCAGTTTACGACCAGAAGAAAAGAGGACTCTCATCAATTACATTGAGACTCCAATCTCATCACAGATTAGATTAAAACAATTATTCAACTTCCAGGGAAGGTATAGCAAACTGAATACAGCTCCAATAAAAACAGCATCAATGCCTCTGAAGATCCAGTGAGTGGACCACAAATGGGCTGATGAAAAGACCACAAAACAGTCACTTGTGGGATTTAGAGCTTTGGGAAATGAGAATGTTCTGTTCTGAGCATTGGTAAGGCATTGAGATGAGACAGGAGTAACAACAGTTGCTTCTTTATTCAATCTTCAATAGAACAACACAAAATGGCGCGGATCCCTTTTATACCCTTCTGCAGGAAGCAGCATCAACCAATAAATGCAATGTATTTTTCCCGCCTTGCGCATGCGCAATAGGCTGGAGACAGCCTGTCTTGCCCGGGCAGCCTCATGGTCTGCCCAGGACTCTCTGCAGCTTCCTGCACCTGCTGTGTCAATCACAGCCCAGGATATAACACCCCTCCCCTCTTATTTCAAAACACATAGAACTTGCTATTTTACATTACTACAAATCTAACACCTTTTCAATTCTTTTGAGCGTATTCTGATTTCTAAGGAACACTTAAGCCTGCCCACCCACTAACAGGAACTTCACATAGTCCTGCAAATACTTTGGTGGGCCTCTGGCCCGCTCTGATCTTCTTTAAGCGGTTGCAAGTGCCTGGTCTACAAGCTCGCCTGCCAGGCTCAGCAGACCGGGACTTGGATGCCCACTAGGTACAGGCAAACCCATATCATGCTGACTGACCGGGTCCTGTAAACCCAGACCAGAGTTCCTTGGTGGGGTGGAATTCCCCAGATCCATGACAGACCCCTCTTGGGAGCACTGTCCCGTAGGCGCAAGGCCAGCAGACAGAGTGGCCTGAACAGCCGGTTGCGTGCAATGTCCCATGGACCCAGTGCCAGAGTCAGGAGCCGCCTCGTTGGCAAAACCCCTATGTGCCGAGTGCAAACCCCCGCTTCCACAGGAAGACTGAGATCCACGATCGTGATCGTGGTCCTCCCCCCCCCTAGAGCAGAGTCAGGAGCAGAAGTGTGACTGGGTAGCCTCCAGCGCAGCTGGTCAATGTGCCGCCGCAACACACGACTATCCTCCAGGGCCATTTCGTATGACAGTGGCCCAGTGACTTTGCAGACCACTGCTGTCACCTAGAGATATCCAGGTCCATAGTTCCTTTCCCAAACCGGATCGCCCACCTGTAGTCTCCTAGGTGCCCGCGGCTGTGACATCTGTGAAGCCACCCGGTCTGGGTGAAATCTGTCCAGTTTGGTAATGAGATGGCGACCCCAGCGGAGTTCAGCTAGGCTTTTTCCAGTAGCTGTGCAAGGTGTGGTGCGTTGCCAAAGAAGAAAGTCAGCTAACCTGTGATGCCAGCTCCCATGAGTGAGCCTCTTCAAGGCATCTTTGGTTGTGCGCACCATGCGCTCATTTGGCCATTGGAAGCTGGATGAAAGGGTGCCGAAGTAGCATGGCGGATCATATTGGCCTATGGGAAAGCCTGAAACTCAGAAGAAGTGAATTGTGGAGTTAATTATAAGAAGCCTTCCTGATGGAAAATGCTTTTATCTTGAATTCTTTAAAACATATGAAATAATTTGCCATTGCCTCCATCCTAAGGCTGAAAGATAATGACTGGCCCATAGCTGGCTTTGTGTTTAAGACAGGAGTAAAACTTATGGCCTTCCAGCTTCTAGCTGGTGCCTGAGCTACTTGCATCAAATTGGTTTTCTTATAGTACATACACTTATTATTTAAACTACAACTACAACACTTGCTACTACAGCAAGTGGAAACCAATCTTGAACAGCAGGTGAAGAATTCAGTTCGGACATTTCTGCTATTAGACCTGTCCTTACAGATGATGGATCAGCATATAAACACAGCATGTCTGTCTGCTATATAATTGTAACTGCAAACCTCCGGGTCCCATCCAAAAGAAAACTGAGATGTTACATATTAATCCCAGATATATATCTGTTGTGTTAGAGTCAGGTTTTTTTTGTGTGTGTGGCCCAGAATTAAGCTGCTAAAATTGGGTAACAAATCACTGAAAATTGGCAGTTCCTGTAGGAAACCAATATGCCTATAGATAGATTTAGCACAGTTAAACCATAAAAAGAAACAGAAATGAGCAGTCCTACTCAAAGTATTTTACAGGAGCTCCAGATGGCATCACCATTCATTTGTAACTTTCCTGTCTTTCTTCACCACTTCTCCTGTCCCTTTTTTGTTCCTGAAAAAGACTGATAAGGAAGAAAAGTCAAAGTAGTTGCACACAGCTTTTTGAATAATCATAGCTGGAGATCTGTATGTAGAAGCATTATGTATTTTTGCTCCTAAACATTGAACTGTTTCTAACAGTACAACAGAGCCTGTAAACACATTTCTTACCATGAATTTTCTGTTACCGTGTTTCCCCGAAAATAAGACCGGGTCTTATTTTATTTATTTTTTTGCCTCCAAAAGAGGCACCAGCTCTTATTACTCACGTCTGGCATCAACAGTTCCACCAAGCAGGTCTACTTCTTCTGGGGCCGAAGGAGCAGCTTCTTTCTGCAGCTGCATTCCAGCCTGCATTTTGCAGTCAGACCTTTCTGGAAGGCCTCTGCAGCTGAGTACCGAGCTATGAATCTATAGTTTGGTCCTCGGCTGCAGAGGTCTTGTAGAACTGAGCTATGGATTGAATCCATAGCTTGGTTCTTGGCTGCACAGGCCTTCTGGAAAGGCCTTGTGACTGCGAGATGCAGGCCTGGCTGCAGAAGAGGCCGCAGAAGAAATGGGCCTGCAGAAGAGGCCGCAGAAGAAATGGGCCGGTGAGAAGAGGCCTGGCTGCAAGGTAAGTGGGTGCAGGCACGTGGGGAAGATCCACACCTCCACCCCTGCCCTAGCTTGATTTTTAAGTGTATGTCTCACCCCAAAACTAGGGCTTATTTTGGGGGTAGGGCTTATATTAGGGTCACCCCCAAAATCAAGCTAGGACTTAATTTCGGGGTAAGCCTTACTTTTGGAAAAACACAGTATTTATTTTTCCATTCATTTGTAAATTGTAAATTTTTTCAGGCAGATACCTGTCCTCTTTTATTTTATAGTGCACTATATCTATCCATGGTACAATATCAATATTTACTAATACATCACATGTACATTAAAATTAGGAGATAATTTATGCAAGGTGTGTCAGTTAATGTTAACCAGTCAATTACACATGCTTAGTTCTTGGTTTTGAGTTTTGGGCCCCCTTTTCTATGACTGCTTAGAACTGTTTTTCAGTTTAATCTGCTCTGGCTAGCCATTTCCTCTTGCAATGATTTTTACAGCTTGTGTTCTTCTTTTTCCCACTCTGAAGACCCAGATAATAATTTTGCCTATGTGTTTATTTTTCATGCTCCCTTTATGCTACCCTTTCCTGGTTCCCCAAATTGATATATTTCTCAAAAATGGCTTTTTGCAAAAGACCCAGTCCCCATGGTTTACTCCGATCTTTCCTGTTCCAAAGCCTGAGATTTATTTATGATTTAAGGGAGGTTAATTCTAGGATCCTCCACCCTCTAGTTGCTAACCTATATACCTTATTGACTACCTTGTTCAGTGACCAAATTTGGTATATCATGATTGCATCCCATTGACCCAAGAGACTCAGCCTTACTTTGCATTTGAATGGGAAGACCCTGAAAATGGTTTCTGGTGTCAACTAACCTGGACTAGTTTGCCCCAGGGCTACCACAATAGACCCACAACTTTTGCAGCCACTCTGGCCCAGGACTTGAGAGACTTCTCACCGTGATAAACTACTCTCCTCCAGTACATTGATGACCTTCTTATAGCAGGAAAAGTCCAAAAGATGACAAAGGGGCCTCTGCTGACCTCCTCAATTACCTTGCAGGCAAGGGTTATACAGTATCCCGGAAAAAGGTGCAATGGTGTTTCCAGAGGTCCAATACTTGGGATACATCCTCAAACAGGGAAAAAGGCACCTTCACTCATCCTGCCTTCAGGCCATAGTTGCTCTCAAAGTCCCCACCCATGAGAAGCAACTAAGACTCTTTCTGGGCATCACAGGCTTTGCAAGACTGTGGATCCCCTTGTACTTTCTGCTAGCCAGACTACTTTATCAACTAGCTCAGAAAAACATGGCCTGGGAATTGACAAGGGAACACCAGAAGTCATTGCAAGCCTTGGCAAGAATGCTCTAGTGAGGGCATTAGCTCTTGCCTTACCTGACCAAAGTCGAGGATTTGAATTCTTCCTCACTGAACAGAAAGGGTGTGCCCTTGGGGTGTTGCTCCAAAAATTGGTCCCAGAGAAAATTCCAGTAGCATATTTATCAAAAGGCCTGGATAATGTGGCAAAAGGATGGTCTAATTGTTTGCAAGTGGTGGCGGCCACTGCTGTCCTGATACAGGAAGTCCAAAAGATTATATTAGGAGCACCTCTAGCTATACACATGCCCCATTCAGTCCAGACTTTGCTAGAGCAAAAACCTCCAGCCTGGGCAATATCCAACAGGGTCTCTTGTTATGCCAGTCTTATCCTGGAATAGGATAATGTTTCTCTTTTTAACTGTGAGCGCCTTAACCCTGCAACTCTTCTCCCTGTGCCCACGGAGGAAATCTGTGAACCCCATGACTGCATAATTACATTAGATCATTGGGATCTGACCTGATCTCACAGCAGAACCCCTTTCAAATCCTGAAGTGCAATTTTGGACTGTTGGATCCTCTTTTATGAGGAATGGAAAATGATTCACATGGTTTGCTGTTGTCACTGAGAAGGGCCCTCTGTGCATTCAACAAATGCCTTCCCACTGCTCAGCCCAGGCAGCTGAATTATTGGCCTTGGTTCAAGCTTGTCGCGTGGCTGCAGGACTACGAGCCAATATTTACACTGACAGTCGCTTTGCCTTCCTGGCCACACATACACATACAGCCCTTTGAAAAGCTCGAGGTTTCTCCGGAGCGGATGGAAGAACCTTAAAAATGAAACCTCTACTAGAAGACCTGGTCGAAGCGGTAAGAAAACCCTGAGAACTGGCCATTGTCCATTGTCGAGGATAACAATCTGACCCAAGTGAAATAACCCAAGGAAACAAGTCTGCCGACTATTGGGCAAAACAAGTTGCCATGTGTGGTTCTCCTGCCCCCAACAGTGTCCTTCCCCTTCTTCCAGTAGATCCTCCTGAAACAATGCCTCCCCTTTACGATCAACGGGATCACTTGGATGGGAAGGGTAAATGGGAGGATGGGTGGTGGGTGGTTGAGGGAAAGGTACAGTTATCCCGCCAACTTCTTTGGAAAATTGTAACTAGGGCTCACCAAACATCGCATTCAGGACCTAAGCTCCTGTCTAAATGGCTTAGGACCTGATCTGAAAATCTCAATTTAAAGTCAGCCTGCAAACAAGCCACTGACCAATGTGAAATATGCCAAAGAAACCCCAAGGGCACCTTTGGATTGCTCGATACCCTGGGGAAGCCTGGCAAATTGATTTCACTGAAATGCCATAATATCAGGCCTCCTGATCCTTGTTGATCTTTTCGCTGGGTGGCCAGAGGCAATCCCTACAGCCACTCAGAAGGCCAGGGAGGTAGTCCAGGCTATAGTAGAAGTAATCATTCACAGATTTGGAGTTCCTAAAGGACTAGAATCTGATAATGGTAGACATTTCACCTCACAAGTAACCCAAGAGGCGAACAAGTTTTTGAAAATTCCCTGGGAAAGAGCAGGAAAGTAATGAAAGAAGATTGATTAACATTCTGTGTGGCAACAAGTGTCATCTTGTGATTGGTTGTTATCTATATATAAATAGAAGTACCTAACTGATCACGGTGTGGCACTTCTGAACGCAGCTTTCAGTGTTTCAGACAGTGTTCCACCCAGCAACTTCAGTTGGCCAAATAAAGTTCTGTTTGACCTGGAAGCCTCTGCTTGAGTCTCCTGATTTGCCCCCTTGGAACCTCAAGTCCTTCGGGTAACTGCTGATCCTTACAACTTCATTCCCCCTCCCACCTTTTTTTCCTCTGCAGATGCCTATAGCTTAGATAACGCTCAATCAACTAGTTTTAATTCAGCCAAGCAGCTAAGAATCCAAAAAAGGTTCAGAGCCCTCTTCAGAATTTACAAGAAAGGCAAAGCAATTATTTTTTCCTTACTCTCTTTAGGGAGGCAGTACAGGTAATCCCCAAGTTTCAAACATTCCTTTAGTGAACGTTTGAAGTTATGTGATAAGTGCCCTCTAGTGTTTACGAACAAGTCCTGAAATTACAAATGTTGCAGCACCATGGCAGTTGTTCACCCTTACAAATGGCTGCAGAGGCACTGCAACATTCACCCTGGCTATTCCCTCGCCCCCCACCAGGTCTCCATAGCACTAGGTTTGTGGATACTCACCTTGCGAAGATCTAGAGAGCCTTCACTTTCTTGGTCTGTTTTGCTGCTTCAAGCCTTGCAGAGAATGGAGGCCTAAAATACCACAACACCACGCGAGATCAGTAGTGCAAGATCTTTGCAAACAGAGGCCTGGATGATATCTGCGACAAAAGGCTTTGCAAATGGAGGGAAGGCCTGAAACATTGAAGCCTTCCTGTTGTATGCAAAGCCTTTTGCCATCTTTGCAAAATGCCTCTGCCATTGAGAATGGATTCCCAGGTTGACACAAATGTCGCTTCTGGCTTCCATTTTCGCCAGCAGAGGCCTTCAGGAAAGACCTCTGCCAATGAAAACAGAGACCAAGAGCGAAAATAGAGCTGCCGAGCAATGCACATGTTGCCCCCAGCCTCCGTTTTCACTGGCAAAGGCCTTGAGGAGGCCTTTGCTGCTGAGAACCGAGGCCAGGAGCGACATGTTTGTCAATGCGCAGCTCCATTTTCAGCTTCAAAGGCCTTGAAGAAAAGTCTTTGCTGCCGAAAACAGAGGTCAGGAGCAGTTTATGCATCAATGCAGAGCTCTATTTTCAGCAGCAAATGCTTTTCCTCAAGGCCTTTGCTGCCAAAAATGGAAGCTGGGAGTGACGCATGGAGACTGGAAGTTTTTCAGCACCGTAATCTGTGAGATTACAGTGCTGAGAAGCTTCCAGTTTCAGCACCCAAAGTATTTGCAAGATTTCAGTCTCAAAGTGTCTGCTCAGCTTGCAAACACTTTGGGTGCTAAAACTGGAAGGTTCTGAGCACCATGATCTTGCACAGCAGAGAGGCTGGAGAGGAGACAGCTGAAGAGGAGACAGTTGACTAGATCCTCGCGAGGAAAGTGACCCGGCATGACAGGATGGGGAGGGGAAGCAATTGTGGGGAGAATGAGGTATCTCAGTGGGTCGGGGGAGGCCTTGGGGTGAAGCAGGTGGCCTGTTCCATCACTAGGCTCCCCATGGCCTTCCCCACCCTCAGATGGCTCATGTGCATTTAACGAATCAATTAGCGACTGTATGGGTGAAAGCAGGGAGTGATCGCGTTTAAGTTACGAGATTCACTCCTATGAGACCTCGAGTTATGAATGGAATGGACTACTCGAGGACTACTTGTATTAGCCTGAAACAGAATTAATGGCATGCTTATTATAAACACCAACAATTATCTGACAGGTTATGAAAAGGTAATAGGTAGCTGAGGGAGATAATTGACCTGCCATATTCACTACAGTAATCATTCTTCAGTTGAAAACTCATATTCTTTACAATTCCAGATAGATAAAACATTTTTATTCTTTATTGGCCACAGAGAGGAAGGGAAAAATGCAGCTGAAAAGTAGAGAAAAGAGAAATCTAAGTGGTGGAGCCAGCTCTTGTTCTAATATTAAATTTCTCAAGAATCAGGTTACCAATTTTGACTTTTTTTCAAGGATCTGGAATTTGAGATGGAAAACACATTGTGTTCCAAGAATGAACTGAATTTAACAAATGTGTTGGGGGCATCATGATCTCAGTGGGTGTGGTTACATCTCAAATGGGTAGAGATGTTCTCCACTTGTTCAGAACCAAACAAGGCACTCTCTGTTGTATCTGATATATATTTCCAATGTTCCACCACAGTAGTTAGCTTTTAAAACAGAACCACTTATATTAGTAGAGTCTATTTCAAAATATTTTTTTCAGATGAGAACTTTTAAAAGGATGCTTACTGTTGTGTAGTGGGAACAGCGAGACATTGAAGACATAGAGTTGAATTAAAGCTCTTTATTAGGTTCTCGCAGAAGCAAGCTCTAGCAGCTGCTTGACTTATATTTATACGGACCGCCACTAGGAGGTGACCAATCAGTTTAAAGTACTCATTCCCACCTAAAACACAAGGCTTAAAGTTATACAGACAGACAGTCTATAATTCAAATAAAGCAATCAGTTAACCGTTCTTTATAACAGACCCTTTGAATTGCTTAATACATAACACCCCTTCCCGCTAAATCAATACATATCCATAAATTGTACATATTCATTTAGATAAGTAGGCGGCTTCCGCGATCATTTTGATTGCTTCGTTTCTGCCTGAGGTTCCCGGTCTACCCTCAGGTGGCTGGATAGACCAGAGTCTTTTTGACAGCTTTGGTCGGGTAGACCAGTCTCTGTTTGCCTTGTCTGGGTAGACCAGTCTGGGTAGACCAGTCTGTTTGTCTTTGCTGTCCGGCTAGACCAGTCCCTGTTTGTCTTTGCTGGCTGGGTAGACCGGTCTCCTTTCAGTTGGTCTGTTCGGGTAGACCTGTACACCCGTCTGTGAGTGGAACAGTTGTTTGATGGTCCTGGCAGTAGTCATAGTGGCTACCTCCAGCCACTTTGAGTGACTGTCCACTACAATGAGGAACATCTGTCCTTGGAAGGGTCCTGCGTAGTCTATGTGAATCCTAGACCAGGGAGTTTTTGTAGTTTCCCAGCGATGTACTGGGGCTTGAGGCATTTCAGGTCTGGGCTGTTGGCAGACCTGGCATCCTTTAACATGAGCCTCAATATCTTTATCCAACCCTGGCCACCACAGGTAGCTTCTCGTGAGTGCCTTCATCCTGACTGTTCCAGGATGACCTTCATGCAGAGATTCTAAGACTCTTTCCCTTAGTGTGTGTGGGACTACAACCCTACTCCCCCATAGAATATATCCCTTGTGTGCAGACAGCTCGTCCTGTCTTCTAATAAAGCTCTGAAACTCTGTTCCAGGACTGGTTCCTGGCCACCCCCTCAGCATCCAGTTCAAAACTCGCTGAGAGTTTTGTCAGAGGCTGTCTCAGCAGCCACATCCCCAGTGTGAAGGAGAGATTCAGGCAAATCCTGAATTGACAGGATACGTGCAGCAGGTGCGGGGTTTGGTTCTACATTAGGCAGGGAGAGTCTGCTGAGTGTGTCAGCATGACCCATTTCCTTACCAGGCTTATGGACTAGCTTATAATTGTAGGCTGCCACAAAGATTGACCACCTCAGCATCCTTGGAGATAGGATCTGAGGGGTTTGCTTGTCTGCAGTAAACAGACCTAAAAGAGGCTTGTGGTCTGTAAAGACCGTGCACGGACGACCATAAAGGAAATCATGAAATCATTATTCCTGCAACTATAGCTAAAGCCTCTTTATCAATTTGAGCATAATTTCTTTCCGCAGGGGAAAGTGTCCTTGAGTAATAAGCTATGGGTGCTTGCTGCCCATTTGCCATTATATGGCTCAAAACTACTACTATCCCATATGATGATGCATCACGTGCAATACTGATAAGCAGCTTTTCGTTAAAATGTGTTAACACAGAGTCTGACGACAGCAGTGATTTGACTGCTTTGAAACTGTTTTCGTGGGCACTAGTCCATTGCCATGGTGCCCTTTTATCTAAGAGTCTGTGTAGAGCCTCTGCTAATGCAGCCTTGTGAGGTAGAAAGGCATGATAAAAGTTAAGTAGCCCTAGGAATGCCTGCAGCTTTCCCTTTTACTTTGGTCTGGGAGCCTGTAAAATAGCTTTGAGCTTTGAATCAGCTGGGTGTATTCTGGCAGCATCAATCCGAAAACCCAGGAATTCTGTGGAGTTGACTCCTATTTGACATTTTTCCCTTTTGATTTTCAGCCCCACTTCGCGGAAGCGCTGAAGAATAGCCCTTAAAGTATTTCTGCTGACTCCCCAGCAATTAAAAGATCGTCGAAATAAGGACACACACCTGGAATGTTTTTTAATGTGTGTTCCATCACACTCTGAAAGAGCCCTGGGGCTACACTGACCTCAAACTGCAGGCGTCTAACCTTGAATGCCTCTCTATGGGTAACTATTGTTTGAGCCTCGGCAGAGGCGTCACCCACAGGCAGTTGCTGATAAGCCTGTGCCAGGTCCAGCTTTGGAAATAATTGACCTCCTTGTAAAGATGCCAGAATGTGGCTAATTACAGGTACCGGTATGCATGCTGCTGAAGTGCCTTATTAATAGTGCACTTATAATCAGCGCAGATGTGCACCTCTCCATTAGGCTTGACCAGTGTAACAATGGGGGTTTCCCACAAACAGATGTTAATGGGTTGCAAGACTCTCTGTTGAATGAGCTTATCTATCTCTGTATCAATCTTGGGCTTAAGGGCAAAAGGCACTCTACGAGGCTTTACTCTGATTGGGGCTACGGTTGGATCAAGGTGGAGAGCAATTGGTGCTCCTTTGTACTTCCCTAAATTGGGACTGAATATGTCCACAAACTCCTTGCAGACAGCTGCCAAATCCACTGTTTGGGTTCTCTCTTCACATGGATGCCCAGGGCATCAAACCAGTCTAAGCTAATCAGGCTTGTTCGCTGGCCTTCCACCACCACAACACTGAGGGGACCCGCAAACTCTTTGAATGTCACTTTTATCGTAGCTTCTGCTTTAACCGCTATGTGGGAATTTTGAAAATCTGTCAAAACTAAGTCTGACCGCTTGAGTCTGACTCGTTTTCCACCATTTCTGCAGATGAAGTTAAAAGTCTTTTAGGAGATTATAGACACAGTTGATCCAGTGTCCAGTTCCATGGAGCATGGAACTTTTTGCAGCTTGACTTTTAGTCTAAGCTTTTCTTTTAGGGGGCGATGGGCTCCAGTTCTGAGGATGCTCCTTCTTCCGGAACAAAATCCTACTCTATTCTGCCCCTGGGCCCCATTACCTCTCCTGGGGAAGTCTTTGCATAACGATTCCCTCTGGCAACCTTTACAGACGGTAGCGATGTGGCCTTGTTTGCCACATGCTCGGCACACAGCTGTGTAGAACCGGCATTCTGAGCGCTGGTGTCATCCATCGCAGCCCTGACAGCTAGGGAAGAAGGCTGCCTTGTCAAGCGGCCGCTGCCTTCTTTCTGGGATATTCTGCACCAGGTCGATGTCAATGTCTGGGTTTCTGTTCTCTCTGACTCTTCATGATGCACAGCCATCTGGCTGGGGAAATCTTTGAGGGATGTAAAGCCTTGATGGCTCCACCTGCGGCCTCTTCTACCATCACTTCTTTCAGTGCGTCCTGGAAAGTCAGCGTCTTTTTAGTGAACAGCCTTTGCTGTAAGTTTCTGCTTCTCAGGCCACATACTAGTCGGTCCCGGAGCCTGTCCTCTAGGTGGGGAACTCGCAGAGCCGGGACGCTTGGCATAGGGCGGCCACGAATTCAGCAATGGTTTCACCTGGCTGCTGCTCTCTCTGTTCGAACACGTGTCTGTATGTGATAATGGACAGTTTCGGTTTGAAGTGCTCCTTGAGTCTTCGTTTCAAGTCAGCGAAGGTGACTGACTCCAAGGAAGCAGGAGCGACTAAGTTCTCTGCTAAATCAAAGGTGGCTTGGCCACACATGCACAACAAGGTTGCAGCTTTTAAATTATCTTCTCTGACCTGGTTAGCTCTGAAGTAGTTTTCTACTCTTGAGACATACGAACTCCATTGTTCGGGGTGCGTTACATTGAACTCTGAAAGCTTGCTGACTTTGGCCATAGTTTGTCTGTTGCTGCGTCTCCAATGTCTTATGCTGCTAGGGCTTCTGTGAGATTCCTAGAGACGGGTCCCAAGGAATGTGCTACCTCCAGCGTTTGTGTACTGGCAGGCAGAAGGGGGGAACATGGTTCCAACCAGGGCGCTGATGTCTCATCTTATCCCTTTAGTGACTTAGCTCTCTTCTTCCTAGCAGCATAATCCAACCTTCATCGCCACTGTTGTGTAGTGGGAACAGCAAGACATTGAAGACACAGAGTTGAATTAACAGCTCTTTATTAGGTTCTCACAGAAGCTTGCTCTAGCAGCTGCTTGACTTATATTTATACAGACCGCCACTAGGTGGTGGCCAATCAGTTTAAAGTACTCATTCCCACCTAACACACAAGGCTTAAAGTTATACAAACAGACAGGCTATAATTCAAATAAAGCAATCAGTTAACCGTTCTTTATAACAGACCCTTTATATTGCTTAATACATAATACTTACAACATGAAAAAAGGAAAGAGGTCTTCCTTTATCAGCAAATGCTCTTTAGAACTGCTTCTCCAGTCAGGTTTAGATGACAGTCTAAAAATAACTTAGCTTCATTAACATCAACGGAAGCTTGATTCTCAACTTCATGGTCTTGAAGAAAATCTTTTATCTCTATCAGCTATTGATCAAAGATTAGTGGTTCTTTTTTTCAGGCCAAGAAAAAGAAGCTTGGGAAAAAAAATTGCAGGCTAGGAAAAATGCATAATGAGCTGCTTGTCTGTGAGCTATAGAGGGATAGAGGTCAAGGCTTCATTTAACCAGTGCTAAGATTAATGTGACCATAAACTTTAAAAATGTTGACTGAGTGGCTTCCGGTTCCGGGTCGCAGCGCTGCGGTTGTTTGGAGAGACTCGTCTCTTCGCCGGCCGAGTTTCCCCCGCCGG
>NW_015386483.1:531005-553596 GCF_001527695.2 Protobothrops mucrosquamatus
AACACCACTAACAATCACAAGTTAAAATTAATTAAAATGAAATATTTAAATTGTCTAATTAAAAAGTAATTAAAAACCCTCTAAAAAACCCCTCTTAAAAATTATCCTAGGCCAGTCCCGCTTGTTGGAACAGCCATGTCTTGAGGGCGCGGCGGAAGGAAGGGAGATCAGGGATCACCCTGATCTCTGGGGGCAGCTCGTTCCAGAGGGTGGGAGCTCTTGACCCTTGATTGGGTCAAAAGTCGCTCTGAAGGGGTGACCATCATCGAGGAGGCTGCCTGTCTGACCGCAGAGGGGTGGCGGCGCCCTCTGCAGTCCAAGCGAGCTCCTTTGGGCCAACAGAGTAAAGATCGGTCAGTAAAATGGGCGATTACTTAGCTGCACCAGCCATAAGCCACAAGAACATCTAAGCGAAATAGAATCACCGGGGAAAATTAAGCTAGCTTAATTTTTTTTTAAAAAAAATAAATCCTTGAATGGGCAAAGCATTACTTTGCAATCATACACCAGCCATATTTTGAAATCAACTCACTTGATTATTTTTTTTTGAGCTTGTTTAATGTAACATTCTGGAGTGGGAATGAGAGTGGATTTGTCCTCATTTTTTTGCCCCTCTTCTTTTATTTTTTTTGTATCTCATCTGATTTGCCTGTTGCCTCAGTTGCTTTTTATGCAAAATGAGTGTGATTATCCTTGACTCAATCTAGGTCTGATTTTACCTATTGTTTTCTCTCCTGTTTTCTACTACCTACATACATTACCAGGGACAGGAATGTCCATTGGGGGCAGGAGCAGCCAATTGTCAAAGAAGTTTAAATGGGTGAGGTTTTGATTTTTTGCTGTGGATACCATCTTGATTTTTTTAAATCTCCCTCGCTCCTTCCTTCCTTCCCTCCCTCCTTCTCCTCATCCCTTTCTCATGGACACTTTTGCTGATCTGTTATAGACTTGTAATTGATATTATGAAATGATTCTTTAAAAAGAATGAAAATGTACAGGCTGGTGCAAATTCTCGTAAGCTTTTCTTCTATTTCAGAACTCTCTGTCAACCTAGTTTATTTTCTTCTCTGAATAAGCAGCTAGAGTATGACAATAAGGAAAACAAATGGGTATATCATCACTCTTTTAATGATAAAGGGCTAGCTTTACACAAGTAGAGTTATATTTTCCCCTTTGCATGGGTTTTTCCAGTTATTTTAGTGTAACATGGCCTATTTTAATGTACTTGCCAATTTTCCTTTTTTTCCCCTTCCTCCAAAGGAAACAGAATGCTCTGCAATGTTTAATGAGCCAACAGCTTGGAATCAAGCATCCTTGCTGAACATAACTTACTTCTTGCTGGCTTCCTTCCATGCTGATGAATGTCAGCCAAGAACAGAAGCCCGCTCTACTGTAACTATGTGCAACATTACACTCCTTGAGAAGAAAGATAATTGAAGAGCCTCACTTGTATGTTTTGAATATATATTTGGTTCAGGCTATCATACTCTTATGTTCTATGCTAGGATAATCCCATTCCTCTGCAAGCCTGTCAGCTCCACAACTCTTATTTTGCTGGTCTTGATAGACCAGGATTCAATGGCAAATCCTGACATTCACCACTGGATACCCTACTGACCCTCACACCATCACCTGCAGTCGGACAGGATTGCTTCAAATAAGTGGAAAAAAATTTCTGCTCACCAAGTGCCATGCCTATATTTCTGGATAAATGCCATTACTCTATGTTTTCCACTCTTTATTCTTTGATCTTAGATGTCTATAGCTCACTATACTTCCAGTCTTTGGAGTTGAATTTACAGCCAATGAGTATGAGGTAAAAAAAAATGGGAGGGATTTAACTTCACATAGGATGGTTTGCAAATCCATTGGACATATTTTTGGGTAAAACTCTATTTGACATATTATTGTACAGAAACGATATTTTTATCCCTCCTAGGGATGATAGAGATATAATAGACAAGCTAAACTTTCTAGTTAGATTGTAATTTTTAATCTGAAATAAGAACAATATGGTATATAGCTGTTATTATTCTCCAAATATTTAGCAAATTTGTCCTGACCATATTAAAATGATTTAATACTAATAATTTATTTAATTAATAAAGTATTATTAATTATAAGCAGAAATGAAAATAAATCAAGTTTTCCTTATCTTAACTACGGCAGAAGGGATTTTTTTATTTTTATGTTCAATCCACATTCTTTCAACACCTAGTCATTCTTGACTCTTCCCTTATTGTGTTACCATGCACATTACTTGTGTAACTGATTCCCATTGCATTCTTAAACTAAATTAAACTTACTTTTATGTTTCTCTTACACAACTCATTTAAAGCTAGTCCTTGAGTTACAACTGATCACTTAGCAACCATTTGAACTTATGATGGGCCTCCCTGAGGGTACTTACAACCCAGATTCAAAGTTCTAATAGCTGCCCCCCTCCCCGTAATCATGCGATCAGATGTTGGGCATTTGGCAACCAACTTACATTTAAGGTCCACAATCACATAATCATGTTTTAGAATGGTTTTAATGAAAAACAGCATTTAGTTCCAGTTTTTGGCAAACTGGTGCATAATATTTTCTCTGTTGCTTTTATTCTTAATTGTTCTTTTCTTTGATTATATTCTTTGCAATAACTTTTTTCTTTGTTTTCACAGTATATAATATCTTTCATGCTTTTTTTATAATAATTTTCTTATGTGCATTATTTTCTCATTAATAGCCTCTTTCATTTTGTAATTGCATTAAGTATTATTTTTCATGTTTCCCATAAGCGTAATGCCATGCACTTCTGTGGCACAATGTAACTATTTTACAATCTGTTCTAAGCAGTTTCCACAATTTCTTTCTTTATGTCCACTACCATTCATTCTCCTGGCAGCTTAATTTTTTCCCATGTACCTTTTACCAAAGAATTCATACTTTTTTGTGCAACCATTTTACTTTACTAAAGGTAATCCTTAATTCATGAATGGTCACTTAGAGACTGCTTACAAAAGACCTCCCCAAAACTACTTGTAATCAGATTTGAAGTTCTAACATCCTGCTTTTTTGTAAAATCATTTTGGGCACTTGGCAACCAGCCCATATTTATGGCTTTTGCAGTATTGGGGGGGGGGGGCACCTGGCTGCCATATATGATATTTTTTGCCAGAAAATGGCATTTACTTCTGGTTTCCAACTAAAATATTACCATTATAGGTAATGGATTTGCTTAACTGCAGAAAGATCGTCAAATTGGGTGCAGTCACAGCTTGATGACTGGCATGACTTATGACCATAAATCTGTGCTCAGTTACAGTCATAATTCAAGAACTATCTGTATGGGTCGTCTTCAACTTACAACAGTTTATTTAATGACCGTTCAAAGTTACAACACTTATGATTATTTTTCATACTTACTACTATTGTAGCATCACATGATCAAAATTCAGACACTTGGCAAATGACTCATATTTATGATGGTTGCAGCGACCTGGGGTCATTTTGAACACTTTTTGCAACCTTCTGACAAGCAAAGTCAATGAAGGAAGCGAGATTCACTTAATAACTGCAATGAAACTGTGGTGAGAAAGCTCGTAAAATGGGACAAAATTTGCTTAACTATCTCACTTAGCAACATAAATTTTGGACTCAGTTATGGTCAAAAGTTTGTATCTGTAGTTATTTTTTCCTTTTTCCCTTTTCTTCAATATCTGTTTTTTTATCATGTTTTTCTTTTGATACTATCCAAAAAACCACATACAGAATCAGCAACATCTATGAAGGGTGAAGTAGACAGCAGAACAAGGAAGCATCATCTCTGTTCTTTTTGTACATGAATTGTGACATCAGATGAACACGAAGAGTTTGCAGTATGATGATCATATTTTGTCATTTTAGCTATAACAGCATGATTTTGCGAGATCTCAAGAAGTTAGAAAGTCTGGTTAAACTTTTTTTTTGTCCCACAAACACGTGGCGAAGGCTGAGAAGCCAATGGAGAAACACAATGTAGCTGAAAGGCAGGTTAGTAAAAAATGCTTGAGGGAGGCTTCCGGTTTGCGATCGCGGCGTTGGCGAACATGTGGGGCAATCGTTCCCTCCACCGTCTGGTTTTCGCCCGCCGGGGGACCCTGAAGAGGGTCGGAAGTCGTAGGGCGACAAGCAAGAAGAGGAACCCCGAGCAATCGCAGAAGAGCGGCAGTCCTCCCGTTTGATCTGGGGCAGCTCTTCAAACTGATGGGGAAAAGATCGGCCATCAACATGGCCCATCACTAAGCTACTGACAGCCGAGGCCAAATTTACTAACACACACTTTGAAAGCAACGCGGAGGAATTGGGTGAGATTTTACCTTCTCTGTATCCCAAGTACTTTCCTGTAAAAAGGTTGTTGAAATTTCTTCCCCCTGTGAGGAGAGAAGGAAGGGAATTTTCTCATCCCACCCTCTAAAATGGCGGTGTCTGACTACCTACGGAAAATAAAGCATTGAAAAGAATAACTTAATATAATTGAATCTACATCCTTTTGGAATTTGGGAACCCCAAAAGTCCCTACTCTTACTGGAACCTGCTATTCTATTCTATTTACAAAAAAGAATTTAAATTGGATAAGAACCTAGCCCCGGATTTGAAAAAGACTTTAAATGCTATCGGGGACATCTTGTGGCAAAACATGGTACAGCAGTTTATTATTTCTGGCAAAGAGACTTGCTCACAGCCTAGACCTGACTTGGTATTATCTATGAGAGATTGGTCTCTAAGAACTGTGGAGGTGAACATTTACTGACTCTTGTCTAATAAATAGCCTTCACTAAAAAGACCATCTACAAATCTTGGCTATGCTAAAATCTATACTTGAAACTATTCTTACAGCCAACAAGACAATGAGATTTAATCTGAAAGACCAAGGTGCCAGCCCAGATGCTCAAAGCACAACCTTGATTGCAACTAAAGAACTAACAACCAAAAAATAACAGAAGTGGAAGAAGTGACTACCAAGACAGAGAGCTTTAAAGATCACCAAGTACAGTTCACCGAAAATCCAGATAATGAAACAACAACTTTAAAAATGGAAATGAATTTCTACACAAATCAGATGAAATCTGAGAAAGAAGAAGACCAGATCGAATTGAAGACAACTATACCAGAGCAAATATGGGGACTTGGTCCACCAGGGCGACAATTGAATGACTATAAATGGGCCAGTTCTTCCAGAAAATTGGCAACTAGATGGTCTCCATCAATTCAACTAACATACACAAGAATGAAGGGAGATCTATTCAATGATTTAAAAGCATTGGTATGGAAGTCTGGTTGTCAAAAGAAAAAAGCTAGAATTAGGTTGAAAAACTGAGCTCTTTTGATTTACTAGAGAGGATCCTAAATTGCCAACCAGTGGGCTAAAAGGAGATTTTAAGACAAGGGGAAATTTGATTATTAGACTTAAAATACTTGCAAAATAGTAAAAAACAAGGGATTAATCTGCTTAATACTGAGGACTTAGACTTACAAGGGAAATGAAAATTAACTATTAGGAAATAGGTTTGAACTATTGATTAGCCCAGAAAATATAGATCAGACATGTCAAACACAAGGCCCGGGGGCTGGATGCGGCCCGCGACGTGGTTTCATGTGGTCCGCAAAGCCATCCTGGAAACAGTGAGGAAATGGCCCCCGCTGCCTTGGCTGCGGCCCAGGCCGCCCGGGAGCCAATGTACAATTTTGTGGTGGCCATCTATGCGGAAACGCATTCAGTCTTAGCTCCACAAGACCATCTGGAAACAGCAAGGGACCCCTGCTGCGTTGGCCCTGCCTCCTGGGCGTGCGCTGGGGAGGTGTCACCCTTTGTGAGAAATGAAGAAATGCACCATCGCCTGGAAGTGGCCAGCAAATGGCCCTCACCTACTTCACATATCCGGCTTGATGGGCTTCGGGGGAGGGGTTTCAGCAGGCAGTGGAACACTGTCCTCACAGCGCCGAGAGGCTGAGCCAGGCGGTGTGAATCCAAAAAGAAACATGGTACTGCTCAGCCCCCAGCCTGCCCAATTTTGGCAGGCAGTGGGGCGCTCTCCCCACAGCGCTGAGAGGCTGAGCCAGGCGGCGCAAATTCAAAAAGAAGCACACCACTGCTCAGTCCCCAGTCTGCCTGATTTCAGCAGGCAGCAAGGTGCAAAGCTGGCGAGCTTCACACAGCCCAGCTCAGCCTCTCAGCGCTGTGAGGAGAGAGCCTTGCTGCCTGCCGAAACCAGGCAGGTTGGGGGCTGGGTGGTGTTGCACTTCTTTTCGGATTCGCGCTGCCTGGCTCAGCCTCTCGGCACTGTGGGGAGAGCGCCAGGGCAGGCTGGGGGCTGGACGGCATTGTGCAGGTAACATTGACTCTCACGTTGCTCATGGTGTCCCCTCCCCCAAAGCCCACCAAGCCAGATATGTGAAGTAGGCGAGGGCCATGTGCTTGCCATTTCCAGGTGATGGTGCATTTCTTCATTCCTCATGAAGGGTGACACATCTCCAGCTGTGTTTCTTGCCTGTTTTTATCCCTCCCTCATCTCAAATATTTTCCCACCATTCTGTACTTAGAAAGGAAAGAAGGAAAGAAGGAGAGGGAGGGTCTGAGGCAAGTCTTGCCTTAGTCCTGCCCTGCTGCCCTTTCACCATCCCCTTGCCCCCTCCTCCTGGCCTATCCTGGGGGTCTCCCATCCTATTGCTAAGGAAGCTTTAGATACAAAGCCAGGTCTCCTCCCATGGAGGAGACCTGGCTTTGCCCTCATACCCATCATGAGCAACCTGGCTAAGGAGAGCAAGCACAGCAGCAGCAGCCTTGAGGAGGAGGTAAGTGCAGCTGGGCACCCCCTTGGAGTAGTGGGGCTGGGCTTGGTGCCGCGGGTGCACAAGGGCCAGGCTGGGCATTTGACCTCTGCTGCTCAGGGCTCCAGGAAGCCCATGGCACCATCCAGCCCTCCCTCTCATGGCCTGAGAGGAACAGTGAGGCTCTTCCACTGGACCATGCCTTGGTGCTTGCTCCGGTCCCAACCCCTTCTGCCAGAGACTGTCCCACTCCTGTCCAGGCCCCCACAGGCACCCTTGACGCAAACCATGTAGAGCTGGCCATGCTCACCCAGTAGGCCACACCCACTCCAGCCACACCCATCCAGTAGGCTGCGCCCACCCTGGCCACATCTACCCACCCACCCCGAGGATAACCGCAATGCTGATGCGACCCTCAATGAAATTGATTTTGACACCCCTGATTTAAAGGCGCTGACATGGAAGCCTGGTTGGCAGAAAAAGAAAGCTAGAGTTAGGTTTAAAAAATGGGGTCTTCTGATTCATTAGAGAGGATTTTAAAGTCTCAATTAATGGGCTAAAGGGAGATTTTGAGATGAAGGGAAATATGACTATTAGATTTAAATATTCTGGAAAATGATAAAAACTAAGGGACTAACTGGCTTAATACTAGGATTTAGATTTATAAGGGAAATTAAAAATAAATATTGGGAATCAGTCTTGAACTATTCTTTAGCCCAGAAAATATAGTTGATGGATTTGAGACAATAAAGATTATTCTATTTGTAAGTAGTGATGTACTAGGATGAGAAATAGAAAATCTATATGAAATAGAATAAGAATATATTTAAGTAAGTAATATGTGTATTTTAGATATTATAACTTTTGTGCAGTGAAATAAAGGAAATTTGGGTTGCCAGGAATTTAAATACTATGGATGTTAAAGGCACATTGGAATATTGTAATTAAAAATGAAAAATTAGCTAAAACTTAAAAACAGGATATGGATATGTACAAACAAAAATATATTGATAAATGTTTTAATTGAGTTTGTCATGGTTAGAAATTTATTAATTTAACTATGATATATTGAATGTTAAGGGAATTAGAGAAAGAATTTTTGATAATGCAAGCTGAGATATGTACTAGAGACTTTGTTATTGAACTATTGACTGCCCAGTCACCACACAACTTTCCAAGCACTTAAATGTAAAACTGGAAAACCAATAAAATTTGTTTTTTAAAAAAATTATTTGCTCCTTTCTGTCATTCTAGTTCCCCTAGCAATACACCACCATCACTACATATTGATTTAATATTTCAAATCAAATTGACATTGCATTTTTCATGGTCATATTGCTTGGTGCTATGGGGCCCAGAGTGGTTCAGGAGATAGACCACTGAACCAATAACATTTTTACTCTCTGTATTGATTAACTGAAACATAATTAACTCATGGCATTCAATGCATATTATCAACATTTCAAAATTTATAAAAATTTACAAAAGTAAAGATAAGTTACTTTCAAACTGGGAAGCAGAAATTATGATGGTTTGAAAGTATCCTTGGCCAGAAAAGTATAAATGGTATCTGAAACCATTTGAATTTTTTTCCAAACTTGTTTTTAACAGATGATGTATATTGCAATTTATATTAAATGGGAGTATGCAAATTGGCTTTGATATAATTTTACTGTTATGTTTTCAGTTTGGTGAGGCATTGAAGAGGCGAATGGTGCAAACAGCAACTCTTTATTCAGTTAACAACAGAAGCAGCACTAACTGCTGCTTAACTAGTATTTAGTTATTACTCACCACTAGGCAGCAGCCAATAGAATTGAAGCAATATTTCCCACTTAAAGACAAGCTAATTAACATGTAGACAGTCAGTCTGGAGCTCAAGCAGGTGCAGCAGTTTGACCATTTCCAACAGTTTCCAAGTAATAAACCTCAATACATAACACCCCTTCCCCCTAGATAGTTCATAATGACAAATATTGAACACAGTCCTGTAAATATTTTGGTGGTCTTCTTGACCGTTCTGAGTGCCTCAGCACCGGTGTAGGCCCCGGGTCTACTAGCTCCCCTGCCAGGCTGGGTAGACCTGAGTCTCTGTGGCTGGTCTGTCCAGGTAGACCCGAGCCAGTTCCATAGGTGGAACAGTTTCCACCAAGCTGGAAATCGGAGCCAACTGCCGGGATTGCTCAGTGGGTGCAGTCTCTGTGTTTGAGGCCAACTCGCTCTCCGCTAGTGCCCCTTCCCTGGGAGTCTCACCCTCACTTGAAGGCTCCGATGCATGGTTGTAGTCGGGCTCCCCCTGGATTTGGCTTTCGTGAGCGCCATGAGCCAGCGGCTAGTTCGCTAGTCTCCTATGCAGCTGGTCAATGTGCCTTCGTAGCACGCAACCGTCTTCCAGGACCACTTCGTAAGAAAACAGCCCTAACAACCACAGCTACCACCCACAGTGCCCTTTGCCTGTAGTTCCAAGCCCAAACGAGGTTGCCAACTTGCAGTCTCTTCAGTGGCATTGGCTGTGCAGATTCTGATGCAACTCTGTCTGGATGCAGACGATCCAGCTTAGTTATTAAGCGACGACCCCATCTTAGTTCTGCTAGACTTCTACCCGTGGAAGTGCAGGAGTTGTGCATTGGCAAAGTAAAAAATGGGCTAGCCTATGCTGCCAGTTGCCAATTACGATCCTTTTTAAGGGCTCTTTGGGCATCCGGACCATGTGCTCTGGCCGTTTGAGGCTGGGTGAAAGGGGGCTGATGTGGCATGCCTGATCATATTAGCCCTCAAAAGGGACTGGAATTCTGAAGCGGTAAATTGAGCCCCATTGTCTGAGACTATCACGTTCTGCCGAGGACAGAGTCCTTGAATAATAGGCTATTGGAATTTGTCTTCTGTCAGCCATTAAATGACTCAGCACAGCCTCCACCCCATTTGGAGACGCATCGCAAGCAATGCAGACAGCAGCTTTTCATTAAAATGCGTCAATACTGAGTTTGATTTGACTGCTGAAAAGCTCCTCTCATGAATGCTGGTCCACTTCCACTGTGCATGTTTATCCAAGAGCCGGTATAACGGCTCTGCTACTGCGGCCTTGTGTGGTAGAAAGGCATGATAAAAATTGAGCAGTCCTAAAAAGGCTTGAAGCTTCTCCCCTTTGATTTTGGACTAGGGGCCTGCTGAATTGCTTGGATTCAGCAGGATGAATGCCTTTGGCATCTATGTGGAAATTGAGGAATTTGGTCGAAGGTACCCCAATTTTACATTTCTCCCTTTTTAGTTTCAGGCCCACTTTACGGAAACGCTGAAGGACAGCCCTGAGCCGTTCTGCCAATTTCTCTACTGATTACCCAGCTATGAGGACATCATCGAAATACGGGCACATGCCTGGAAAACCCTTGAGCATGCGCTCCATCACTCCTTGGAAAAACCCTGGGGCAACACTGACCCTGAATTATAATTGTTTAACCTTGAAAGCTCCCCTGTGAGTAACTATAGTTTGAGCTTCTGCCGTGGCATCATCCATGGGCAGTTGCTTGAGCCAAATCCAATTTGGCGAATATGCGACCTCCCTGTAGTGATGCAAGAATATGGCTGACTACAGGCACTGGATAAGAATGTTGTTGAAGCACTCTATTAATAGTGCACTTATAATCCGCGCATATGCACACCTCCCCCTTGGCCTTAAGTGGAGTAACTATGGGGGTTTCCCACCTACTGCTGTCTACTGGCTGCAACACACCTTGTTACACCAGCTTGTCCAGCTCTGCATCGATTTTGGTTTTGAGGGCAAAAGGCATTCTACAAGGCTTGATACTTACTGGGGTTACGGTAGGATTGAGGGGGACTCTCAAAATCTTTGAACTGCACTTTGAGAGTGGCTTCCCCTTTAATCGCTATGCAGGAGTTTTGGAAATCAATTAACAGGAGATTCGACGGCTTGAGTTTGACTCGTTTGCTGCTGCGACTTAAAAGTTCCTTGAGAAATTATAGACAGGGCTGACCCCATGTTTAGTTCCATGTTGCATGGGACTCCATGAAGCTTGACTTTGAGTCTCAGCTTCTCCTTCATGGAGCAATGGGCACCTGTTCTATACTCCTGCTAGCACAAAAACCAACTCTGTGTTGCCCCGGGGCCCCGGTACCTTTCCTGGGAAATTCTTCTTGTGGACTGTTCCTCTGGCAACCTTTACAGACGGCCGTGATGTGGCCTTGTTTGCCACATGCCCAGCACGTTGCTGTGCGGAACCTGCACTCCGAGCATCTGTATTGGCCTCCACAGCCCATACATCGAGTGAAGGGAACTTCCTTATCACATGGCCGCTGAACCCTTGCTTATGGCTTCTGCAGCAGATCGATTTCATTGTCCATGTCAGAGGCCTCGCTATACATAAAACTCCATTTATATATTATTCAAAGGAGACAATAAAAGAATAAGAAAGAAACAAAAAACTCAGAACACATCCTCTCGAACAACCAACACCTGGATAAGCAGGGATTAACACTAGATGAACAATTGAGCAGAAAACAATACCCTAGTCTAGACTTTGTTCATTCAGAATTTATTTTCCCCCCAACCACTTTAGCATGTAACTTGTAAATATCAGCAGCTAACGGAATCCTACCTTATTCGTATGCCATAAATGCAATGAAAGCTGTTTTGCCCCAAGCATATTCACATGATCCTTTGCAAGCAATCTTGCAAGTTAGAAACAATCTCGCAAGTTATCAAAAAATACCTACCAATCAAGAGGCATGTGTGGTGTATTACTGCACATATAGGAAACAGATGGATACATACTTTGCAATATTTTCCAGATTTTTTTTCTACCAAAAGCCTATATATTTCCTAAGCATTCTAGCATAGTGATTTAAAATGTTTACCTAAATATTAGAGCTGAAAAAGTTAATTTAGATTCATACATGTTAATCCAAGAGAAAGTGTCCCATTTAAATATAGTTGCAGTTTTTTTCTACTACATAATCCAGTTTCAGTGGAGGAATAAAACAGAGTTCCCACCACTTGTTACTAAATAAGAAATTGGATAATACTAAAGTTGAACTGAAGTATTTCAGCCAGTTCAGACTTGTTTTTCAAGCAATTTAATAAACTAGAAAAAAATTGCATACTGTTAATAAAATTTGCATTGAGTAGATAAGAAAGCAATGCACATACAACTTGTAGGTGCCTGATTTTATCTGTAACCGTTGGCAATTTATAAGCATTTTACAGTGTGCAAAATTATTACCATCAAAATGATACAAATGCAGCTGAATATAAGTTGCAAAAGAAGGTATATCTGACATTCATTCTAAATATACCATCAATTTCCCTATTCTGTAGGATGTTTTCTTTTACTCTGACAATAAATAGTGATTTTGACAGGCTGGCAGAACTAATATCTCTTATAAGATGTCCAATTACAGCATTATGTTCAGGATTATATTTCACAGTGCCCAGTTTGCTGATTTCAAAAGTTCTGTTTTAAAAGAACTGGATTTTGTTTTGCAAGTCCAGACACATCAATATTGTGAGTATGGTAGGCCTTAGTAATGACCCGCCCAAAGCCCCGCCCTTTTTTTGCATATTAACTTATTAAGTATAGATATATGCAAGTGGAATCTTTTAGGTCTCAAAATAGTTTAAGCCTTGTAAAACTATCTAGTCTGCAATAGTGGTGAATATCTGTAACTTGGATGTAGAATGAGGGTGAAGGTTCATTCTCTGAGATTGTGGATCGGTTTCTGAATGCCACAATCCCAAATCCTTAATTTCTACCCACACTGACACCAAACAGCAGCAGTTCGGTTGAAGCAATACAAAAATCATCAGCCACACTATTGCCTGCCACGCTTATGAGTTCATCGAAGCCTGGCACTCAACAAGCAATTCCATCAATACACATATTGACCTACAACCAGCCTACGAACTCCACAGAATCCAAATCAACCGCACAGCCAACCAGAGACATCACTGACCTTCAACCAACCCAAACAAGCCCCTCCCCTTCACACCAGCAGTTTACCTCCCAATGACCCTGACTTGATATAACCTCTCCATGAAAAGACTCATCACAAGAATCACTGATGAATCACTGATGATTCATAACTGACCCATCACAGACCCTCACTTGACACACCCACCCTGAAGCCCTTATAAACAGGAGAACACTGACATCCACTAAACTCTGTTGAAGATGTTACCTAGCCTGGTAACGAAATGTTCAGAAACCAATCCATAAGCTCGGAGAACGAACCTTCACCCCCACTATCTAGTCTGCTCTCAGCTAAATGGAACAGTAATCTAGATTAATGCAAGGCAGATGTGGATCAATAATACTGTGGAGCTGGTATGGGAATTTCAACTGTCTTCTCCAACTTGACCAGAAAAGCTGGGTCCAATATAACTTCATGGTACTAATTATTGGAAAGTTATCAAACTCATGGGCTAACCTTTCTTTCTAAGTTTATTTCATTTCGTCATTTCTAACAAAGGTGAGAATAATACTGTGCCTCTGTCTAAATCCTTGCAGAAAGAGTGTGATGAAACAACTGAATACCTTTTAAAGCTTACCTCCCCCCCCCAAAGGCATTTTCTATTTTCATCATCCTTGCCTGAATTATGTCCTGTGAATCACCATTCCTCATTTCAGAACACTTGCTGGAGCTCACAAATTATCTTGAATTTCCACCCCAAATTAGGTAACAAAATTATACAGAAAAGAATGTAATGTTAGTGGGTATTTAAGAGAAAATAGAGGTTTTCCTTCCACATTCCACTATTATATTTGTGACAATCAGAGATACGCAGGGCATTTATTGAAAACAAGTATGATGATATGATACTGGAGGACCATCGTTCTGAGGAAGATATGAAAAAGCACGAGGCATACTTATGCAGTTGGCCTTTTAAGCAATCTAGTAAAATCTAGCATCCTTTCTCTCTGGTCAAGCAGAAGTGCTCTATAAGCAATTCTGGATTATTTTGATTATTTAGTATCATTTGAGATCACAGCTAAACAAATCACATACATTCTTGCTCAACTCTTCTTCATATATTGCATCTAAAACAGAATTTGTCCCTAAAGCCAAAGTTGGTAATCAGTTAAAATAATGAAAAGCAGCAATGGATCTTTCCCTTGTCTGTCTAAATATTATGTTTGATGCATTATTCTGTATATATAAGTCAATGTCTTTCCTCAAAGTAATGTAAATATTTGATTTTCAGAATGCATAACTTTTAAAATTGAACTTTGGAAGCCATATTTGACCATTGCAAAATTTTAGAACAAGTCATTAAATAAAAGATATCAGGTTTTAGATCCTGTAGAATTAAGCCTTGCACAGAATGATTGCCTAAATCACACTGAAGCTAAGAAGCAAGAATGCTTAGTAATTTCTCTGCTTATGCTCATATGGTTCCAATAATTCATTCTTTGCCACCTAAGCTTATCTATGATTCATAATTTATTAAGCCTCATTTTATAGATTGAAAAATACCTAATCTGAAACATAAATTATGTTTTTCTCGACTGGCAGGAAATGATATGTTTCACCTAAGATGTTCATTTTAACACAGCCTATCCCACTGGATGTGTTACACAATAAATCCTATACTTAACCAGAATGGACCAAATCATGGGAGCTGTAGTCTAACACATCTGGAAGGTATCTATTTTGGGAAAGCTACCTACTTGAATAAATTTGTTCAGATAGCTTTAGAAGATGACCTCAGTAACAGCCAGCTGCTCCAGAATTCAGAGGACTTGTTACAAGCACTATTCAGATAAATAGCTTGAATCCAGCTGTGCTCTTGTTCAGTTCCTATTCATTTTGGTGGGGCTTGTGCACAACAGATGTTCCCAAAGGGTTATGCCTCTTGAATTGTAAGTGCTGTGTTTCAAGCTGAGCTAATGTACAGGGCAGGCTGCCATATCTGTAACAACTCTTTATTCCCCCTTGTGTATTTCCCTGACTCAAGACAGATGGCAGTTTGATATTGAGGCTGAAAGAAATAGATGACCAGTACAAAATACACTGTCTCCTTCACATCTTGCAGAAGAAGGCCACATTCCTTGAAATCCAGACTGTCCCATAATATATTTTAATAGTTGTCCAAATAAAGTTAGCCATTTGGTTTAATTAGCCCACACTCTTCATCAAAAATTATCTCTAGGAGTACCTTCTGTCAATTCTCAAAGTTTGGGCTCAGAGGAAATGACCTCCTCATAAATTTTCCAACTCATGAGAAGCATTCTGTCTCTTTGTTACCTTCTGTGACTGTTATGTCCTGGGCCTGTGATTGACAGAGCAGGTGCAGGAAGCTGTAGAGAGACCCGGGCAGACCACGTGGCCCGCCAGGGTAGGACAGGCTGTCTCCAGTCTATTGCGCACGCGCAAAATGGAAAAATACTTTGCATTTATTGGCTGACACTGTTCCCTGCAAAAGAGTATAAAAGGGATCAGCACCATTTGTGTTGTTCTGTTGAAGCTTGAATAAAGAAGCAACTGTTGTTATTTGTGCCTCATTTCAATGCCTTACCAACGCACAGAACAGAACATTGGCAACAAAGGTGGGATCGTGCTGCAAGAAAACAACAAAAGAATGCTAGGCTGATTCACCACGGGAGGCCGAAGTGCTTGGAAGTTCGGTGTTCCAACTTGTGCGACTCTGCCTGCCAGTACGAAAACACTGGAGGAGAGCTCAGCAAGATTCGTCCTGGAACCCCTTCGCAAGCCTGAGCAGCATGAGACATTGAAAGAGGCCGCCCAGAAGAATCAATGGCTAAGATAGGGCATCTGTCCGAATTTGATACAGTGCACCCTGAACGTTGGAGCTCATACGTTGCCAGAGTGGAGAACTACTTTAGAGTAAACCAAGTTTGGGAGGACGGGCTCAAAGCCGCAACGTTACTTTGTGTCTGTGGGCAAGAGACTTTTGACATTGCTGAAAACTTGGTTGCCCCAGCACCTTTGGAATCCCTCGCTTATGCAGAGCTGAAGAAAATGTTAAAGGAACATTTCGAACCAAAGCTATCGGTGATTGCATGGCGTCATGCATTTGAGCAGTGGGACCAACGTCCCAGAGAGTCTGCAGCGGACTTTATTGCTGCTCTGCGTCAAGCTGCAAGGCCCTGTGAGTTCAAAGACTTGGAAGAATGGCTACAAGATCGGCTAGTTTGTGGTTTGAGGAGCCAAGAACTGCAGCAAAATTTTTTTGCAAAAGAAGACATTTCCTTCCAAGATGCGCTAAGGGAGATCACGGCCGACGAAGCAACGGGAGGAGCTGTTAAAGGCCTTGCGGCTTTCCAAGAACCCTACGTGTTCAGACTCAGTCCATCAAGAGGTTGCTTGAGAGGTATCCGAACTGGATTCCGAAAATGAGGTTGACCGTCTGCAGCAGCCAGCGGATAGAAGGCCCCAAGAGTAAGCTGACAAGGGGTCTGACAAGGCAGTTCCATTCTCTCGATGTTTCGGATGTGGAGGCCGCCACAAGCGCTCCGACTGCCATTTTCACTCTGCTACTTGCTGGGCATGTGGCCGGCAAGGCCACATAGGTGCCGTCTGTTTGGGTTGCATGAAAGACTGTCCATTGGAAGAATTGCCTCGGAAAGGTATCAGGGTCCCCAGCCAGAATAGGGTGGGTTTCTGCGCATCCCGAAGGAGCGTTTTGAGAACAGGGGCCCATCGGCCATTGAAGAAGAAGCTGCGTATTGATGTCAAATTGCAGGGGGTCCCCTTAATGATGGAGCTGGACACGGGTTCAGCTCTGTCAATCATTTCCCAGAACACCCTGAAGCAGATCTGCTGTAGAAGCAGCCAGAGAGTTAAACTCAGGCCATCGAATTTTATCCTAACAGACTTCCAGAATTCCCAAGTCAGTGTGAAAGGGGAGGCCACGCTCAGAATGCAGCGTAGGAACTTTGAAGGGTTTTTGGACATTGTTGTGGTTGAGGATGACCGCACGAGTGTCTAATCGGACTCGATTGGTTCGAGGCACTTCAGATTCAAGTGACTGAGCTATACAGCTTGCAAATGACAGGTCTTGCGGATGTTTGTGAGGAGTTTGCTGACGTATTCAGCCCAGAATTAGGGTCGTACAAGGGGCCTCCAATTGCTTTAGGGTTAGACCCCTCCATTGCACCAATTAGGATTAAGCCTTGTCGGGTGCCTTTTGCGCTGAAGCAAAAGATTAATGCCGAGCTGGATAAACTGTTCCAGCAAGGTATTTTGGAACCTGTGGTAGCAGTCCATGGGAAACACCCATAATCACACCAGTCAAGGCCAACAGGGAAGTCCGCATGGTGCTGACTATAAATGCATGCTAAACAAAGCGTTACAGCAGCACTCTTATTCGGTGCCTGTGGTGAGCCACATTTTGGCCTCACTTAAAGGAGGCCGAGTTTTCACCAAACTCGATTTGGCTCAGGCCTATCAACAGCTACCGATTGATGACACAACGGCTGAGGCCCAGACGATCATAACGCACCAAGGAGCTTTCAAAGTCAGAAGACTGCAGTTCGGAGTTAATGTAGCTCCTGGCATTTTCCAAAGTGTGATGGAGTGAACACTCTGTAACATTCTGGGAGTTTGCCCATATTTCAATGATGTCCTCATTGCAGGGGAATTAATCAAAAACCTGTCCGAAAGGCTTTGGCCTGTTTGCTGCATTTCCACAAAGTGGGGCTGAAACTTAAGCAGGAAAAATGCAAAATTGGAGTAACTTCAACTGAATTCCTGGGGTTTCGCATAGATGCCAAAGGCATCTACCCTGCTGAATCTAAGCTCAAAGCGATTCAGCAGGCCCCAAGTCCCAAGTCGAAGAGCGAGCTTCAAACCTTCCTTGGACTTCTAAATTTTTACCATTCCTTCCTTCCCCACAAGGCTGCAGTGGCAGAGCTGTTACACCGGCTCTTGGATAAACAGGCTCCATGGAAGTGGACAAAAGTCCACGAAAGGAGTTTTGCTGAGGTCAAAGCATTGTTGTCTTCAAATGCTATTCTAGCTCATTTCAATGAGCAGTTGCCAGTGTGTATAGCCTGCGATGCATACCCTTATGGGATCGGGGCTGTCCTAAGCTACCTCAAGGCTGATGGGACACAAGTTCCTGTAGCCTACTATTTTTTTATTTATTTATTTATTGAATTTATATACCGCCCTATCTCCCTTACGGGACTCAGGGCGGTGAACAGGCAATAATAAAAACCACGATAAATATACACAAATTTTCTGTTCTAAAATCAAATTAAATAACAGGCCTGCTCTAAAAATACCCCATACAAAACCCCCACTAAAACATAATCAAACTATGCCAGGCCGGCCGCACGGAATAGATGGGCCTTCAGGGCTCGGCGAAAAAGGCGCAGGTCCGCAACTGTATGTAGGTCGGGGGGTAGGTCATTCCAGAGGGCAGGAGCTGCCACAGAGAAGGCTCTCCCCCTGGGGGTCGCCAGCCGGCATTGTCTGGCCAACGGCACCCTAAGGAGGCCCTCTCTGTGGGAGCGGACTGGTTGAAGGGAGGTGTTTGGTAGGCGGTCTTGCAAGTACCTAGGTCCATTGCCACGGAGCGCTTTAAAGGTTGTTACTAACACCTTGAAGCGCACCCGGAAGGCCACAGGCAGCCAGTGCAGCTCGCGCAGGAGAGGTGTTACATGGGAGTATCTAGAGGCCCCCAGGATCCCCCGCGCGGCCGCATTCTGAACTAGCTGGAGCCTCCAGGTGCACCTCAAGGGGAGCCCCATGTAGAGAGCGTTGCAATAGTCCAGGCGGGAAACGAGGGCTCGAGTGACCGTGCGTAGAGCGTCACGATCCAGAAAGGGGCGCAACTGGCATATCAGGCGAACCTGATGAAAAGCCCCCCTGGCCACGGCTGTCACATGATCGTCTAAAGACAGTCGAGCATCAAGGAGGACGCCCAGGTTGCAGGCCCTCTCCGCGGGAGCTAATGACTCGCCCCTGATAGCCAGAGATGGAACCAACTGGCTATGACGTGACGCCGGGAACCACAGCCACTCGGTCTTGGACAGGTTGAGTCGAAGCCTGTTCCTCCCCATCCAGACTCGCACGGCCTCCAGGCACCGGGACATCACTTCCGCGGCATCGTTGGGGTGGTCCGGGGTGGAGATGTACAGCTGGGTGTCATCTGCGTACTGATGAAACTCCACCCCAAAACCACTCACCCAGTGGCTTCATATAAATGTTGAACAGGAGAGGCGAGAGGACCGACCCCTGTGGTACCCCACAAGTGAGGCACCTCGAGGTCGACCTCTGCCCCCCTGCCAACACAAATTGTGACCGGTCCGAGAGGTAGGAGGAGAACCACCGTAAGACGGTGCCCCCCAAACCCAACCCCTCTAACCGGTGCAACAAAATACCATGGTCGATGGTATCGAAAGCCGCTGAGAGATCTAACAGGACCAGGATAGAGGAGCAGCTATTCAAGGACTCTGTCTTCTGCTGAATTACGTAATTATGCTCAGATAGACAGAGAAGCCTTGGCTGGCATAAAAAGGTTCCATGACTTTTTGTATGGTTGCCACTTCACGGTCTTTACAGACCATAAGCCACTGCTGGGGTTGTTCACAACGAACAAGCAAACCCCACACATAATTTCTCCTAGAATGTTGAGGTGGTCAATTTTCCTTTCTGCATATGACTATTCCCTGGTTCACAAACCAGGCAAAGAAATGGGCCATGCAGATGGCCTTAGTAGGTTGCCTCTACAGCTCTTAGAATCAGATCCTGCTCCAGCTAACCATATCCTGGCTATCCAGGATTTGCCTGAGTCTCCCCTCAATGCAGAGGATGTGGCTGCAGAAACAGCCACTGATAACACGCTAACATGCGTGTTGAACTGGGTGCTGTTAGGATGGCCTGACACGTGTCCTGGCACCAATTTCCAGAGTTTCTGGAAAAGGAAGCATGAGCTATCCACCTTTAAGGGTTGTGTCCTGTGGGGTAGCAGGGTAGTAATCCCAACCTCATTGAGGACTAGAGTCTTGCAGTCTCTGCATGAGGGACATCCAGGAATAGTCTGGATGAAGGCGCTTGTGCGCAGCTATCTCTGGTGGCTGGGCTTGATAAGGAGATTGAGACCCAGGTCCATGGGTGCCACATTTGCCAACAGTCCAGGCTCCCATGCATAGATGGGAGGACACACATGCTCCTTGGTCGAGGGTTCATATCGACTACGCTGGCCCCTTTCAGGGGCAATTCTTCCTCATTATTATGGACAGTCACTCTAAATAGTTAGAGGTCGTTCCAGTGTCCACCACGACTACTGCCAGGACCATCCATGTGCTGAGGGGGATCTTCGCCTCTCACAGGCTCCCAGATGTTCTTATCTCCGACAACAGACATCAGTTCACTTCTTCGGAGTTCCAGGCTTTCCTGAAAGCCAACATGATTCATCATGCTACTTCGGCACCCTTTCATCCGGCTTCCAACGGCCAAGCTGAGCGCATGGTGCACACAACCAAAGATGCCTTGAAGAGGCTCACTCCTAGGAGCTGGCACCACAGGTTAGCTGATTTTCTTCTTTGCCACTGCACCACACTTTGCACAGTTATAGGCAAGAGCCCAGCTGAACTCCGCTGGGGTCGCCGTCTCATTACCAAACTAGACAGATTGCACCCAGACCGGGTGGCTTCACAGGTGTCACAGCCATGTGCACTGAGGAGACTACAGGTGGGCGATCCAGTTTGGGCAAGGAACTATGGACCTGGACATCTTTGGGTGACAGCAGTGGTCTGCAAAGTCACTGAGCCACTGTCATACGAAGTGGCCTTGGAAGATGGTCGCATGCTGCATCGGCACATTGACCAGCTGCAATGGAGGCTACCTAGTCACCCTTCCACTCCTGACTCTGCTCTTGGTGGGGGAGGAGGACCATGATCACGATCGTGGATCTCAGTCTCTCTGCGAAAGCGGGGGTTTCCACTCTTCAAATAGGGGTTTTGCCAATGAGGCGGCTCCTGACTCTGGCACTGGGTCCATGGGACATTGCACACAATCGACTTTTCATGCCACACCTACCTCAGGCCTTGTGCCTACGAGACTGTTCCCAACCGGGGTCTCTTGCTGATCTGGGGAATTCCACCCCACCAAGGAACTCTGGTCTGGGCTTACCGGAAAGAGCCAGCCGGAATCAAATGGACAAAGGGTTGAGCCTAGCGGACCAGGCCAGCCAGCAAGATCCAGGTTCGCCCGCATCAACTGGGTCTCAAAGTCCCGGTCTACCGAGCCTGGCAGGCAAGCTTGCAGACCGGGCACTTGCAGCAGCTCCGAGATGCTCAGAGCGGGTAAGAGGCCCTCCAAAGTTCTTACAAGACTGTGTAAAGTTCCTGTCAGTAAGCGGGCAAGCCTAGTATTTCCCTAGAAATCAGAACACGCTCAAAAGTGTACTGTGATATGCAAGTATTAAGTATGCAATGGAGAGTGACTTGTAGTAGTTGAAATAGTAGTATCTGTTTTTTTTAACCAAGAGGGGAGGGGTGTTATGTCCTGGGCCTGTGATTGACAGAGCAGGTGCAGGAAGCTGCAGAGAGACCTGGGCAGACCACGTAGCCTGCCTGGGCCAGACAGGCTGTCTCCAGCCTATTGCGCACACGCAAAGCGGAAAAATATGTTGCATTTATTGGCTGACGCTGTTCCCTGCAAAAGGGTATAAAAGGGATCAGCGCCATTTTGTGTTGTTCTGTTGAAGCTTGAATAAAGAAGCAACTGTTGTTACTCCTGCTTCGTTTCAATGCCTTACCAATGCACAGAACAGAACAGTGACCATCTAAATCTAAATCCTTTTCCTTGCTGACATAGATAGAAGTTTATTTGTGAACCCCAAGAGTTATTTTAATATTCACTTTCATGTACATTAGTGAAGCGCTAGATCAAAACCAAACCTAATTACAATCATGCCCTAAGTTTTTTCTTGAAAAATGGTTATTTCATTTATAGAAAATCAAAACTATCATGAAGCTAGATATAATGATGAGAATATTTGAAGAGAAGGAAAGGTATGAGTTGATCATAAAGATAAACCCACTGAAATGGGGTCTAAACTTATAATAATGAAAAGGTTGGTTTTGATGCTGGCCATGCTTATTTCTCTAAATCTCTAAACAAAATTCTGTTCTGCTATTTTAAAAATATGGCTTCCCCTATAATGTATGAGACCAGAGTAGACAAAAATTTAAAGGGCTTACTTTATATTTATTTTGGCTGGGCTAACTTAATGCTGAAGATTTTTTCAGAGACTTTTAACACATTAGACTAATGATCTTTTGGGCTTGACATTTTAGAAATTTAGAAAGTGCCTAACTTGTTTTTGTTGGGATGTTACACACCATTATCCTCCTAACAAAAAAGAAACAATTCTCTATCTCTCCCTCCTTCATCTAGCCTACCCTGTATAGTGTTGGTAGAAATTCTAGCCCACTGAATAACACCAAACAGCAAGTTGAAATTAGACAGAGATTTATTGGATATAACGGTTTGCAAAGCGTGGTGGACTCCAAATAAATATTTGAGCCACACCTAGTCACAACAAAGACACACATTATATACATTCTATCCCGACGCCTTGGCCCCTCCTCTGAGGTTACAATCTTAGCAGAGTCGCCTAAACAAAATACATTATCCCTGCCCCTTACTATTTTGCTTCACCTATTTCCTTATATGTACTTTATCATGAAATCCTATAGCTCAGTGTGGAAATCCTATAGCCTACGTGCAGAACTCTTCCAAGGTACGTGTACATGTAGAAATTGTGTAGAAATCTTGCAGTCTACGTGTAGAAATTTTGTGTAGAAATCTT
>NW_015386483.1:554491-555739 GCF_001527695.2 Protobothrops mucrosquamatus
ACATGTAGAAATTGTGTAGAAATCTTGCAGTCTACGTGTAGAAATTTTGTGTAGAAATCTTACTGTCTGCGTGTAGAAATTTTACAGAGTACGTGTCACTTAACTTTACTTTTTATTCTAAAATTTTATTCCTAACAGATCCTCCCTTTTTCTTTTCATACTTAATAAAATTTTAGAATCTTCTTAAATTCATTTCAATTTCTTCTTTGTGTTTATTCTCTGTTATGTCTTCCTTGTCTTTGATTTCCTTAAAGGCTTACAGTGCATGTATCTTTTCCTCCCGTTTGATGCCATCCATTATACTTGTTACAGTTGTATGGACTAAATTTTTAATCATAGGAATTAGGCAGGGCAAACACATTAGTCCTACTAATATTACGCCTACCATGAATAATGCTTGTTTCCAATTGCGAAAGATTCCTCCCAAAAATCCCCCTTCATCTAGAAGACTGGACTGGAACAAGTACAAGTTGTCTCATTTCAGTGGTTAATTGCTTCACCACTGCACCTGTTTCATCTATTTGTAAGCAACAATTTGTTAAATTAAACTTCCCACATACCCCTCCTTCCTTAGCTAATATATCTTTTCTTTCTTTATAGTGATATAAGTTAATGGATCGGATCCTGTTTCATCTATCCCAAATCCATAACTTACTGTATCAGAATGGTTCTTAGTGATTTCCAACTCCATTGTATTAGTTCCATATATTCTTTTAAATTTGGTAATACCATTACATCCTGGATAACCTCCTCCAGTGTAATCACACACACCTCCACTCTGAATATTTAATAGATCCCCCACAAGGTAACCATTGATTGGGGTTTCCATTTGCAAAGTTCAAATTGGTGGGACATATATTTATGATTTTGTTTATATGCTGTGATCCAACTAGAGTCCCCACACTTTGTGGCTAGGTGAGATAGACTTAATACTGTGCATGCATCAAATTATATCAAAGCTTTTTTCTGTCCCTTTTTCTAATATTTTCGTAGAATTAACGTATATTAATCTTCCTTCACCTTCAGGTCTCTGTGTCACTCCCACTTTAGCTAAACCCACATATATACTGAAATTCAAATATGTTGGTATCGATGGATCATAGCACTGTATCTTTTTGTCTCTTCCCTTACAAACTGAATACTGTGTTCTATTTAATTGGCACGTGGTTTGAAATATACACCCCTTAGGTGCTTGAGTATGGTATACCAAGGTTTTAATTACTACGTTTCCTTGGGTGGCATTGGTAA
>NW_015386483.1:559305-560937 GCF_001527695.2 Protobothrops mucrosquamatus
GCTTGTGTTACAGGAGCTGGTAGGGGTGGTGGAATAGGTATTTGTACATTTGTTGGTTGTGGTGGATTAGGATTATAAGGTGGGGGTAAATATTTCATGAATTTTTCATCATCTTCTTCTTCTATTTCATTCTTCTCTTCTTCTTGTAAATATATTGAAGTTACTTTATGAGGGCTAGGGCCCCTCATAGTCAAGGTGAGCCATTTATCTGGGTTCCAAATTAAAGCATAGTCTAGCTCATTGACTAATGATTTACATGTTTTCCTTGACACATACTCATATAAATTCTGACAAGCAAAATAGTCATTTGTTCCTAATCGGGGCCATTCTACTTTTTCATCTTCCCACCAGACATAACAACACAAATTAACCATATCTTCCTTGGTTATGTTTAGTTTACTAATTATTTCATTATACGGAGGTTTTCCCCAATTACTCAACAAAGTCCCTAATGAACTTTCTTTATCTATATTTAATTTGGGGTTCCTCCTTATTTTTCTCAAACACTTCTTTCCTGGAGTACTCCCTGTGTTGCCCATACTGGTTTACCATCCTGTGTATTCTAATTGAGACTTCACGTATACTCCTCAATTCGCTTCCCCCTGATCCCTCTAGATATGCACTCGCGTGAATCTAGAGTTATCAGCGGTCCACTCTCGCTCCGTCTTGCTATCCGCTAAGCGGATACTTGGGACATCACACACACACTGTCTCAAATTCACACAAGCCTACCCAGCCTTCCCACCGACTGCCTAGGCAGTGTATACTGGCCACCCCAGAACACTTACCTAGGTTCGTGCACGGAGTTGCCTAGTTCCCGGAAGCCAGCAACACACAGAACACCGGTTCAATTCTTATCTCTGTCTAATATCAACTCTATGGGTTCGCCGAGGAAAGCGTTGCTGCTCCTTTACCAACAAGATGAGATAGACTGTCAAAATCAACAGGGCGTGCCTTCCAAGTCATCTTCTGGATCCGGTGCAGACAAACGATCCCGGTCTCGAGCCCCAAAGTTGGACGCCAGAACTGTTGGTAGAAATTCTAGCCCACTGAATAACACCAAACAGCAAGTTGAAATTAGACAGAGATTTATTGGATATAACGATTTGCAAAGCGTGGTGGACTCCAAATAAATATTTGAGCCACACCTAGTCACAACAAAGACACACATTATATACATTCTATCCCGACGCCTTGGCCCCTCCTCTGAGGTTACAATCATAATAATAATAATAATAATAATAATAATTTAATTTATATACCGCCCTTCTCCCGTAGGACTCAGGGCGGTGCACAGCATATTAAAACAGATACAAACAAAATACATCAAAAACAAAAAAACCCCCATAAAACCAAATTAAAAGCCAAATATTGGAAGCTGTGTGTCAATTAAAATTTTCTTAAAATCATCCCTACCTAAAATCCTCCCTAGATCAGGCCCGCTTGCTGGAAAAGCCATGTCTTGAGGGCGCGGCGGAAAGTAAGGAGATCCGGAATCATCCGGATCTCGGGGGGTAGTTCGTTCCAGAGGGTGGGGGCACCCACAGAGAAGGCCCTCCCCCTGGGGGTCGCCAGCCTACATTGCTTGGCCGACGGCACCCTGAGGAGGCCCGCTCTGTGGGAGCGTACCGG
>NW_015386483.1:563695-593993 GCF_001527695.2 Protobothrops mucrosquamatus
CCTGCCCCTTACTATTTTGCTTCACCTATTTCCTTATATGTACTTTATCATGAAATCCTATAGCTCAGTGTGGAAATCCTATAGCCTACGTGCAGAACTCTTCCAAGGTACGTGTACATGTAGAAATTGTGTAGAAATCTTGCAGTCTACGTGTAGAAATTTTGTGTAGAAATCTTACTGTCTGCGTGTAGAAATTTTATAGAGTACGTGTCACTTAACTTTACTTTTTATTCTAAAATTTTATTCCTAACAATAGCAACACTTGGTAGCAACACTGAGGCTGGGCCTGAAGCAAAGGTATGCAATTGTCTCTGTGGCCTAGTGCTCCCTAGGATCTGCCATGTGCTGTTCAGATGCTTTTCTATTTCTCTTGATAGGCCCCTGCAGCCCACCCAAGGCTGATCTGAATTTCAGAAGGCCTTCGTTCTTGAAGCAGATTTGGAAAATGCTCTTTGGCAGCTTCTGCAGCCTTAGAAATCTGCATAAAAACATGCCTCATTCTTGCATGATTTTCAGAGGTTCTGGAGGCTGTACAACAGCACACTCTATTCTCACACTACTTCTACAGCCTTCAAAAATTGTGTGAGAATGCGGCATGCTTTTAAGAATAGTTATTTTCAGATGTTGGTGAACACTGGAGCATCATCCAAAAACATGGTGGTATGTCACTCTTGACACGTGTGATAGGTTCACCATCATTGAATTAGTGAGAAATCATACTTGTTGTAGAAGAAGAATTATAGTTTCTGAGTAATACTCATTTATTTATTTTGGAGAGTAAGTAGTCATGCAGGAAATAACATACTGCCAATAAAGGAGAATATTTGTAGCGCAAGGTTGAAATGAGGGGTCCTTGATGCTCTCTGAGCTTGGTTGTTTTCTTCTAGACATCTGCAAGAAACAATTAAGCTCAGAGAGCCCCAAGGACTCCTCAATAATATACTGATTTGTCTTAGAATTTCCTTCCAGATAACTTTGAAACTCTAGCCACTGGCATGGTTTTGAAAGATGTAAGTTTTTTTAGCACTAATAGGAAAAAAGGAGCAGTCAAGGAAATAAGTATCTGTCTCTTTTGCTTGTTTTTCAACTTTATATCATCCACCTCTTCCCTTATTGATTTTCCTTCTCAAGATGAAAATGTATTTCATTACTCAGCATAGAAATAGTTCTGTTTCAGGGTGTGTGTGTCTTCTTTTATATCTCTCTTCCCCATAAATAAAGTTGTGGTATGAGTCATCCATGCAGTATGCAAGTCAAAAGTTTGGCAATCTTAAAAGTCAAGTTAATGTGAGAGACAAGAATATTGAAACATTGTGAAATGTTTTCAATTATATATTTGTACATATGAGTGAGATAGGTATTAGAATTAGCCAACATGCACCTAGGTCTCAAAGATGTCATAGCATCCAATTTTTTCACTATGATCTACACAGTAGCATATGTAATAATGAATGAAGAAAAGGAGCAATGGTTAACATTTTTTTTATGGACAAAGACAGGAGATCAAGGAATTTGTGGTCCAAATACCTATGGAGTTAGGATTATTACATCCTGTTGTGGTTCTCAAAATTAAGAAATCCATTCTATTTCTTTACAGATTATTTCAAAAATGAAATACAAGAATATAAGATCAGAAGAATTATTCTGAAAGTGGGAGGGAGAATCTCACTTTTCTCTGATAGACAGTTAATCAAGTCAATGAAAAAAACTAACTAGAAAAACCTAGAACTAAGGAAAAATTTCCTAACAGTTAGAACAATTAATCAGTGAAACAAGTTGCCTTCAGAGGTTGTGGGTGCTCCAACACTGGAGGCTTTTAAGAAGAGACTGGGCAGCCATTTGGCTGAAATGGTATAGGGTCTCCTGCTTGAGCAGGGGGTTGGACTGGAAGATCTCCAAGGTCCCTTTCAACTCTGTTATTCTGTTAACTAACAAGCAAGGACCTGTTCCTTTTGCAGGGGGAGGTGGATTTTCTCCTACTTGGCTCTAGCTTGGTATTGATTTTTTTCTTGTATTTTGGTGTAATAAATATTAACAGATGAAGTTCAGTTTATAATAATTTTCTGAATTATTATTTAGCTAGCATTATAATTTCTTAAATTCCAGTGATGGAAGTTACAGACATGCCAGGAATTGGGAAATGACTTAAGATGATGATAAATGGAGACACTGATTGATACTTCATTTTATTGAAAAAGCTTTACTTAAACATTTCCTTGATTATTTTTCAAAGAAAAGAATCACACCAAACATGTGCTAACAATCAGATAAGGGATAAGGAAGAAGTGGTAGTGCTAACCACAAGAAGATGCTTTTTATATTTTTTTCTGTTGAAGCTTCAGGCATCTTGTGATGTACATATCATTTGCCCTTCTTCCTAAGGTAAAATGAGCATTTCCCCTTAAGAGTTAATTAACTGTACATAAAAATTCATACCACCAATGAAACAATGGGATAATGCAGCTTTTCCTAAACTGGTGCCTCCAAATATTGTTGTAAGAACCTGCCCCTGCTGATCCCTCAGGAAAGTAAGACACTTGAATCCACTGACTTGAATCAAAAGAACTTTTATTGAAAGAAAGTGATACAGAAAAGTCAGGCGGAATCTGAAGGTCCCGCGCAAAGTACACACTATTCTTTCATTTTCCCCAAGTCCCAACCTTCCCCCCCACCAGTCCACCAGCAGCCAATGTGATGCCGCAAAGATGTTTTGAGAACACTGAGGTGCTAGGCAGATAACAGGTCACTATCAGGGAATGACGACCTTGGAACCAGGCTGGAACTGGCTGGGAAGGAGTCTGCTCCATCTCCAAAGTAATCTCCCTCCCTAATTCCTAAGCACTACAGCAAAGTGAAAGCATCCCAGAAATGCCAATGTCCCTCCCCCTCCAATAGAATGGCAGGACACAATTGTGGACCTGACATGCTGCTCCTCTGAACAGTAATATTAGTCCTGTAGAATAAAACAAAACAAATGGAGAAAGAAAAAAATTAAAAGAAAAATTTCACTTAGGCTTATCAGGATATTGGTTATGAAAGTGTTTAAGAAGTTTAGGAACCCTAACATGATGGCAGTCAACCCACTCATTTTGGGAGTCAGGAAAATCTTTCCAAACTACCAGGTATTGAACTTTCTCCTGATGTTTGTGAGAATCTAATATATTATGGACTTCAAAATGTTGCTCACTCTCAATCATTAATGGTTTGGAGGGGGGATGTAACCTCGGATTTTAATAAGCTGCAGTGAAACACGGGATAAACTGTCCAAAAGGAGTTAGGCAGATCTAATTCCAAAGTTACTGGATTAATTATGTGCTTTATGGGGAAAGGTCCCACATATTTGGGCCCTAGCTTTTTTAATGATTGCAGGGACTGCAGGTAGCAGATAGATAAATACAATCCCTGACGTTGAAAGCTTTTGGTTCCATGCGTTTCTTATCAGCTTGCTTCCTCTAAGGATTTCCTCACAACAGGCCATGTATTGTGTTACTGAATGATCCATTCATTTAAGGAGGACTCAGGAGGGTTCGCTTGGTGGTAACCTGGGAATTGTGTCAAAGTCTTGTCCTGTAGCTACTTGGAAAGGGGAAAATCCCATACTAGTGTGAACCAAGTTATTGTTTGTCATCTCTGTAAAAGATAGTAGGTCAGGCCAATTATCTTGTTTATAGTTAATGTAGCATCTAAAGTATTGTTTCAAGACTGAGTTAGCGCGTTTGCGTCCCCCAGTCATTTGAGGGTGGTGACTGGTGCCAATGAGGTTTAAGAATAGTTTCCAGAACTTGGAAGTGAACTGCACCCGCCTGTAAGAGATGATGCACTGGGGTGCACCATGTAGTCAGTACACGTGCTGTACAGTTTGGCCAGTGCCCATGCCGATGGGATCTTTTGACATGGGACAAAATGCACCTGCTTTGAGAACAAATTGGTTATCACCCAAATAACTGTATTCCCTGAACTTTCAGGGAGTTCTACTATGAAATCCATGGAGATCTCTCTCTATGGTGCTGACGCCTCCACTACTGTTTGAAGGAGTCCTGGGGTTTTCCTTTGCAGCCGCTTTGCCAAACTGCATATGGGGCAACTCGCCATATAGTTTTCAGTATCTTTTTTTTTAATGATGGCCACCAAAACTGCCTCTTAATCATATGCAAAGTCTTTATAATATAAAATGTCCAGCAGTTTTAGAGTCATGACTCTTTCCCAGAATGATCATTCTTTGGGTCTCTGGCACGTATAACTTAACACCCACCCAAGCTAAACTATCTTGAACTGAGCATTCATTCTTGTGGCTTTGAAACCAGTTGTCTTTCTGTAGCTCAGCAGTTACATTATTGTCTACTTGTTGCCATTCCTTTGCTTGCACTCGGGCAGTAACTGGCGGCCAATTGGCAAGATGGGATCAATGGCTTAATTACATTTGATTTAGAGAAATTATATTGAGGCATATAAGATAAAGCATTAGCTAAGAAGTTCTCCCCTCCCCCCCGGAGGTAGCGCAAAGTAAAGTCAAACTGATTAAAGTACTGTGCCCATTGGACTTGTCTGGCTGATAGCTTCCTGGGGGTTTTCAGTGCCTCTAGGATTTTATGATCAGTCCACACCTTAAAAGGCAATTTGCTCCCTTTGAGGAAATGTCTCCAGGTTAGCAGTGCCCAGCACACTGCATAAGCCTTTTTCTCCCACATTGCTCACCTTTGTTCAGTTTTTGATAGCTTTCTAGAAGTGTAAGCACAGGATTGCAGCTGGTCCTGCTTGTTTCTCTGCAACAGTACTGTCCCTAAAGCTATCTCACTAGCATTAGCTTGAATAACAAATGGTGCATTTGGATCAGGGTGTTGCAAGATAGGTTCCCCTGAAAACAATTGTTTAAGTTTCTCGAATGCTGCCTGGCATTCCAGAGTCCATTTCAGACGTTGGCTGGGTTTAGGCTTGTCCTCCCCTTTTGTCTTTAAAAGGTTAGTGATGGGGAGTGCTATTTGGGCAAAAGATGGAATAAATTGGCAGTAGAAGTTTGCAAAGCCCAAGAAGCTTTGTAGTTGTTTCCTGGTTCAGGCTGTAGTCCAATCCAGCACTGCTTGTATTGTCTATGGGTCCATCTTGGTCCCATCACATAAAATGCAGTAACCCAAATTAGCTATTTTGTTCTAATGGAACTCTCATTTGGAAAGTTTGTCATACAACTTAGCACCCCTTAATTTCTTGGGCACTATCCTCACCATCTTTACATGCTCAGCTTTCATTTCAGTGCAAATTAAAATGTTACCTATATAACCAGCACCCTCTTGTATAGGTGCTCATGTAGGATCTCATTGATCAGTTGCATACAAACAGCAGGGGTGCCCTGGGGGCCAAAGAGAAGAGCTCTAAATCAGTGGTTCTCAACCTTTTTAATGCTGCGACCCCAACTGGTTGTAAGTCGAGGACTAAACCGGTCGTAAGTCGAGGACTACCCAACTGGTCATAAGTCGAGGACTTTCCCTGCCCAGGAGCGCTACACATGCGTGGTTCCGCCCCCTGCGCCGGCCGAGGCGCAGCTGGCAAGTGGCAGAGACAGAGTAGGCCGACCACCAGCTGGCCCAGCCCAAGGGAGGTAAGGCACCTGCCGGAAAAAGGGGAAAAATGGCAGACAAAAAAAATGGCGGACAGCCTTGCTTGGCGACCCCCGTGAAATGGTCGATCGACCCCAAATGGGGTCCCGACCCACAGGTTGAGAACTGCTGCTCTAAACTGTAAGCACCCTAGTGGGCAGTTAAAAGCTGTTTTCCATTCATCCCCTTCTTTAATCCTCACATGATAGTAAGCCTCTTATAAGTCCAGTTTTGTAAATATCTTGCCCTTGGCTAGAATAGGCTAGCATGTTCTTCATTAGGGGCAAGAGCTAAACATTCTCCACGCATATCCCATTTAGCCCTTTATAATCAATGCACAAATGAAGCAACTTGTCCTTTTTTTCTCAGATTAAGATGAGGGTGATGACCTGGGGTCATGCTGGCTGGATGAACCCATGGGCTAAGTTTTTGTCAATAAATGACAATCGTAGCCCATCCAGTTCTCTTGGGCTTATCGAATAGAGTTTTAGTTTGGGCAGTTTAGCCCCCAGCATGATCTCAATAGCACAGTCCATCCGGTAGTGAGGGGAGAGTTTGTCCGATCCCTTCTCACTGAACACTTTTCTCAGGTTTCAATACTCTTGGGGGATAATGGTGAGGTCTTTCCCTTGTTCTTTCATTCTAAACCCTGATCTACACCATGAATCAGGCTCTCCCTGTTTTTTTTGGGCCCGGAGGGGGGGCAGTTCATTCAGATTTTCAGCAGCCACTTTTCCACTTCCTTAGCCATGCCAGCCCTAGAACCAAGGGGCACCCCTTACCATGCTCCACTATGAAGCTTAGAGTCTCTGTATGGGCATTTCTATGGGCTCAGTGATGAATGTTGCTGCCCCCCCCCGTGCTACTGATCCAGCTAGTTGGCAACCGGCACCTTCAGCCATATTAATTGGATCCCCAACTTCTCTACAAGGGCCAGGCTGAACACCAAGTCTAGGAGGGCCAGTAGGGTGACTTCAGTCCCAAAGCCTGGAAGCTTAGCTCTATGGGGACTGTTACTGATGTGAACAGGCCACTTACCAGAGGGTTGTCATCAGTGTTGGTGTCAGTCAACTCCTGACCTTTGCCTGGCAGGGTCACAGTTCTCTCATCCCTTTTGGGGGATGGGATGAACTCAACGACTTCCATCCCCTTCAGTGCTGTCTCCCTGGGTTGCTGCAGTAGTTCAACGGATTTCCCAATAGGGCCAGAAGTGCCCTTTTTGGTGGGCACTTGGTGCCTTTCTTGGCTACACTTAAAGCAAGTGGTGGAGTGCAGCTGTGGGTTAGGTGGCTTTGCCAGTTCTCTCTTCTCCATCGGCAACTTCTTCCATGATTAGGCTGGGCAAAAAGAAAAAAATAGTGAAAAAAAGAGGAAAAAGTGATCAATTAAATTTAACATTTAACATGTAGGATCCACCCTGGCTGGGTGCTGGAAAAAAAAGAAAAAGCAGTAAATTCTCCTCCCCTTTTACACACATACACACACAAACACATATAAAAGAACAAGGAAGAAAAAGCAGTCAACAGGTTGAGCTAAATATTACACTAAATCCCTCTGTTAACCATCTGTTATTATATTTAGCACGTAGAAAGTCCACAAATGGTTTCCAGTCTCTTATAAAACCATTTAGTCCATTATCTGGAAAGAAAATAACAAGAAACAGGGAGAAAGCAGACCTGCTTAACTCATACTTTGCAGCAGTCTTCACACGAAAAGAAATTATACCCCAGCATACCAAAAAACCACTGCAAAAGACAAATTAGAAACAAAAATTAAAATAAGCAAGAAAATGGTAGGAGAACACCTGTCCGACCTTGACAAATATAAATCACCAGGACCCAACAGATTACATCTCAGAGTTCTGAAGAAGCTGGCAGATGTTATCTCAGAACCATTGCACCGCATCTTTCGTAAATCTTGAAGCACCTGGAAGTACCTCAGGATTGGAAAAGGACTGATGTGGTTCCCATCTTCAAGAAAGGGGGGAAAACGGACCCAGGAAACTGCAGACCAATCATTTTAACATCAATACCTGGGAAGATCCTAGAAAAGATCATCAAAAAACAGATCTGTGAACAACTAGAAGCAAACAAAGTTATAACTAGTAGCCAGCACGGGTTTGTTAAAAACAGATCGTGCCAAACCAATCTTATTTCATGCTTTTTTAAAAACAAGTTTTATTAATTTTCCAATTTTACAAAGCTCCAAGTGTTAAGGAAGCAACATGGTGATTGGGTAGTCCATAATCAAATAACAAGCTCTTTCATGCATATGTCAGGTTACAACATCAAAAATTTCCTCTCTATTTCCCTTAATTATTGTATCACATTCAAATTAATACATTGCTAGTTATAACTCAGTCAGTTAAGACATTTATCAATATATTTTAACTTATATGCCTTCATATCCTGTTTTGAATTTTACCTAATTTCAGTTACAGTATTCCAGTTAACTTAATATCCATAGTCTTTAGATTTCGAGTAACCCAAAGTTCCCTTAGAACCTATGGCACACATGCCACAGGCGGCACTCAGAGCCCTCTCTGTGGGCACGCGTGCCATTGTCCCAGCCTCACCTCCTCCCCGGCCCCCTCCTCCCCAACAGCCCCCCTGGAGGAAAGGTGTGCCCGGGCATGGCCCACGCGGAGCAGCGCAGCCAAGGACATGGCAGCCGGGCAGTGGGGACAAGACTCCACCCTTGCGACCCGTCTCGTGCAGTTAGTTGATGCTGTGGGGCACAGGCAGAAGGCATGGCCGCCATGGCGTTGCTGGGCAGGGGTGGGGCCAGTTTTGGGGCACTCAGTCTCTAAAAGGTTTGCCATCACTGCCTTAATTCATTACAAAATAATTATCATATCGAAAATACATTTAATATTTACTCAGATAGCTTTTTACTTTATTTCACAAACATATTCTGGTCCTCTTCTTTTTCTGGTTTCAGCTGGTTTAAGTAAAAAGTCATGTTCAGTGTTATAGTTGTTGTTTGGTTGTCTGGTTTATCTGGGTTCTCAATGTGCTGTACATGTAGATCTTCAGCACCTTCCATCTTAGTGTTGCTTTCTTCAGTTTCTGATGCTGTTAAAATTGCAGGTTTTTTGATTAAGATCAAGGTTTGGGTATCAGGGTTCTCAGTAGGTTGTAGCTGGTATATATTAATTCCTTCCTCTTCTGTTGCCTTTTGGATTGTAGGTTCATCAGTTGGGGTCTGGGCTGTATTTTGTAGGTTTGAGGTGGCACCTTTATTTTTCCGCCTGGAATTCATTAGCTCAGTAGCCTCAAGGATTTTTTTCAAGTATCAGTTTGTAGTTAAGTTGTGGGTAGTATTCCTCCATTTCTATGGTGTTTACAGATAGTCCTTTAGTGGAGGCTATTTTTGATAAAAGTCAACAGTGTCCACCTCCACTATAGAGAATTGTTTTCACCACCCAGCTGTTTCAGGTTCTTATCTTTTTTGATAGTGCCAGGGCCAAATCTTAGTCTCACAGGTCTCCCAGTCAAAAAGAAATTCACTTGCTGTACCAAATTTCACCACAGGATGTCCCCAGTGACATGTAAAGTCTTTCTCAAACTCAATTTAAGCTTTTATCCGGTTTAAAAAAAATATTCTTTTTTCCCCAGTTTAACAGATATGTAAAGTAATAGGTCCCTGTAAGAATAGGAACCTTTTGGGGGCCCAAATATCCAAAAATTGCAAGTCCAATTATTTAGTCATTTAGTTTAGTTGTTCTTTTTTTCCCATAGCTTTATGTTCCCAGAGTAGGCAGAAACCACCAAGTTAGAAAGGGGGAAAAAATTCCAAAGGTTTTTACAGGAAGGTAGTTGGGATGCAAGAAAGGTAAGGTAAGGTCTCACCCAATTCCTCCGTGTTGCTTTTGTTGTGCTTTGTAGTGCTTTTGGCTTTTGGTAGGTACAGCTTAGTGATCGGCCATGTTAATGGCCGATCTTTTCTTCATCGGTCCAATGGAGCTGCCTTGGATCAAATGGAAGGGCTGCCGCCTTTCTGTGATTTAGCGAGGGTCCTTCTCAGTGGTGGTCGCCCCTCCAGGGCGACTTTCGACCCTTTCCAGGGTCTTCCAACAAAAGAAAACCGGACAGCGGAGAGAACGCTCTCCCCGTGTGTCCGCTGGCGCCATGATCTAGAACCAGAAGCCCTTATTTCATTCTTTGATAAAGTGACTAAACTAGTAGACCAGTGAAATGCTGTGGACATAGTATACTTAGATTTCAGTGTGGCATTTGATAAAGTAGATCACAATCTACTCCTTGGTAAGCTAGAAAAAGACGTAATAGATAACATCACCACCAGATGGATTTGTAGATGGCTGGCAAACTGTACTCAACGAGTAGTCCTCAATGGCACTACATCCACATGGAGAGAAGTAAGCAGTGGAGCACCACAAGGTTCCGTCTTAGGCCCAGTACTCTTCAATATCTTCATAAATGATTTAGATGAGGGAATTGAAGGGGAACTCATCAAATGTGCACATGACACCAAACTGGCAGGAGTAGCCAACATCTCAGAAGACAAACTCAGGATCCGAAATGATCTTGATAAACTTGAACAATGGGTCCTATCCAACAAAATGAGTTTCAATGTGGAGAAAAGTAAAGTTTTACATTTAGGCAGGAAAAATCAAAGGTACAAGTACAGATTGGGTGAGACCTGGTTTAAAAACAGTAATTGTGAGAGGAACCTTGGAGCCCTAGTGGACGATCACTTGGCTATGAGCCAGCAGTGTGCAGCAGCCAACAAAAAAGCTAATACAATCCTGGGATGTATAAACAGAGGCATAGAATCAAGATCACGTGAAGCATTAGTACCCTTTATAAAATCCTAGTAAGACCACATCTGAATACTACAAACAATTTTGGTCAGCATATCACAAAAAAAAAATGTTGAGAGTTTGGAAAAAATTCAGAGAAGAGCAACTAAGACGATTAAAGGCCTGAGACTAAAACATATGAAGAACAGCTGCAGGACTTGGGTTTGGCTAGTCTAAAGAAAAGAAATAGGGGAGACATGATAGCAGTATTCCAGTATTTAAGGGGCTGCCACAAAGAAGAGGGGGTCACGTTATTCACCAAAGCACCAGAGGGCAGGACAAGAAACAATGGTTGGAAATTGATCAAAAAGAGAGAAGCAACCTGGAATTAAGGAGGATCCTCTTGCTTGAGAGAAGCAACCTGGAATTAAGGAGGATCCTCTTGCTTGAGCAGGGTGCTGGACTAAAAGATCTCCAAGGTCCCTTCCAGCTCTATTCTATTCAAATACTTCTTGTGGGTTGATCTCCACTTCTTCAGCCAATACATACCAGTTATGAAGGGTTGTGGAGACTCCCCTGGAAATGCAGACATTGTATAAATAATCATTTAGTCCATCTTTGAAGCAGCTGATGAGGATGTCCTGCAGCCAGTCATTGAGTCGGCAAGCCAGGTCATGGAATTCTTTGGTGTATTCAGCCGTTCCTCTACAGCCTTGGTGAACAGTTTTTATGTGGTCTGTCACTTTGCGGTCTCTCACTTTGAGGACCAGGGAGCCTCAAATTGCCAACAAAGTGCTAACAAAAAGCAGTCAAAGTTTATCAGTTCTGGAGCATTCTCATTATATAGCATTGCCATCCAGCAGGCAGCGACTCCTTCAGTTACTCACTTTGGTGCATTCAGTGGGTATTTCTGGACCATACTCCTGCATGTAAGTTAGGAGATGGGTCAGGAAGAACCCCAGTTGCTGGGGGTCCCCGTCAAACTTCAACGCAAATGGTGTGGGTCTTATGACTTTTGGGTTTCGCCTAGCCAATCCCCCTGGGGCATTAGTCCTGATGGCCCCCCTCGGTTCTGTACCTGTGGCCATGGTGATACCTGTTGGGATTGCTGAAACTCCTGCTGTGCTGTCTAGTAGCAATGCTCTCCCACTATCTTCCTCCTCTTGGGCTTGCCCAATCTCGCTGACAGCAGCTTTGGAGTAGGATTTACATGCTTTGAGGATCTGGAAGGCATCCGTCATGAAACACATGGCTTACTTCATCAGGTGATTGGCAGGTCAGGTTCTCGGCCTTCCTCCTCCTCGTCCTCAAGCTCCTCCAGCTCTGGTTGCCACTCACGTTGTTTGCCACCATGACTACCCCTGGTGAGATTCACCCCTCTGGCTTTCCCTTCCCAGTTGTCTTTCTTGCCAATGCTTATGGACCACCTGGGTCTCAATGAGTCTCCCAGGTCAGCAACCTACTCCATCCACTCGGAGAGGTTCAATCCTGGGGGAGCCTTGGATGAGACTTTCCCCCAGCACTCAGCTTCCTCCTGGTCACTGCCTTGAGCTGACATTGTGTGCATGGTCCCCTAGGTATGGCTATACACCTCGCCTAATGTAAGAACCTGCCCCAGCTAACTCTTGAATCCATTGATATGAGTCAAAAGAACTTTTACTGAGAGAAAGTGGTTGCAGAAAAGTCAGGTGGAATCTGAAGGTCCCACGCAAAGCACAAAGCAATTCTTTCACTTTCCCCAAGCCTCAAGCCCCCGACCAATCCACTGGCAGCCAATGTGATGCAGGAGAATGGCAGGACACAACTAGGACCTGACAATGCTGGGATTAGAACTCCATAATTCCCAAGCAGTACTGAGGGTATAAATTCAAGAAGACTAGCATAATATTATTATTTAATTTTATATATTTTTGCTTTGATTAGTTTCATATCTAAAGGGCATTAAAAAAATATTAGAAGGAGTTGGTCAAACTCCTCCTTTAAGTTATATTCTTCAGGATTTCCTATTCAACAACACAAGAATCTATTTTATTTTTATTAATGTAGGAGAGAGCTGACTTTTGTCTTGTGTATCTGCCTTTCTTTTAAATATATTCTATCTATTACAAATCTATATTCCTAAAGCTAAAGAACTTATTCTGGATCTCATACAAAGTAAAATGTGAATAATCCATTTTAAAAGATGATAATCTACCCTTGTTGAAGAATATAGTCTGTGGCTTACTGCAGGGGTCCCCAACCCCTGGGTCCTAGACCAGTAGTGGTCTCTAGCCTGTTAGGAAAGGAGCTGCACAGCTGGAGGTGAGTGTCAGGCAAGCAAGCAAAACTGAAAACAACTCCCCCCCATTCAGTGAAAAAATTGCCTTCCACGAAACCAGTTCTTGGTGCCAAAAAGGTTGCGGACTGCTGGCTTACTGGATCAGACCAAGTTCCAGTCAAGATTTCTTCAAAGAAGACTGAAAAATATATGAAACTAAACAAAAGCACAAGCCATAAAATGAACAACTAAGACCAGTATTTATTAAAAGACTAGGAGAAAGAATATTCAATATAGCAAGCAAAGTAGCCATTTTACCCAAAGATGCTTTTTTCAAAGATGCTTTGTTTTTCTTTGAAAATGTTTCTCTTCTCATCCAAGAAGCTTCTTCAGTCAGCTTCTTGGATGAGAAACGAAATGTCTTCAATGAAAAACAAAGTCCAGTTGCCTTTTGAAAAAAACACCTTTGGGAAAACCATGACCTGAATGACTGAGAATCTCCATAGACATTTAGCCATTTTACCAATTCCTTGAGAGGCCAAGTCTGTTGACACAACCACATTCTGAGAGACTTCAGAAAGTTTACTAAGGATGCAGGCAATCTCACCTCTTGGGATATTCCACAGGGCAGTATCATAGCAGAAAATGGCCATTTCTCAGTCTTGCCAGATGTAACTTCTTAAGTGATAGGATTTACAACATATCTCTTCTGTCAAAGCTGATGGGATAGGCAGACATAAGTGGGAAGAGATGGACTTTCAAATAATCCAATTCCATGTCATTAAGGGCTTTACAATATCAAAATCAGCACCTTGAATTGTACCTGAAAACAAACTGGACCAGGAGTGTAATGTATCGTTATAGAAGCACACATAATTGCCCATGGTGCTGCATTTTGCACCAGCTGAAACTTCTGGATACTATTCAGGTACAGCACCATACAGCAATCTACCCCAGAAGAAGCCATGGCATTAATAACTATGAGGAGAGGCTCCCAATCCAGAGATAGGTGTAACATAAAGCTATGCAAAAAGCCCTTCTAGCACAAGTGCTACCTTTTTTTGCAAGCAAGAGTCCTAACCTAGGAGTACCTCCAGATTTGTACCAAAAAGAATGCCATAGGACAGGAACAGGAACAGGAAGGCCTTAAAGCTCACAGCCACTCAGTCTTGCCAGGATTCATCTGGCAAGCTTTTGTACATAAGTACATTACATTTTTAATATCTACGGTACCGACTGTACATGTATTATTGCTCAAGGTTTGCTGGCACACCCCTTCCTTTTAATTTTCTAAGTATGAATCGTATTTTCAAAATCAGTAATTCATTAACCAATGTTCACTTGGAAGTATCCTGATCACTGCAACATCTCAATTTGAGTCCAATCTTGTCTATCTGGTAATGTCCAGGATTTTGAATTTGTTAGCTGAAGCAGGCACTCTCAATGAACAAAGAATTAACTTTGAAGAATTCAGTAAACTTTTTGTTTGTCCTATTGCAGTGGTGGCGAACCTATGGCACGAGTGCCAGAGGCAGCACTCGGAGCCCTCTCTGTGGGCACACGTGCCGTTGACCCAGCCTTGCCTCCCCCCACGACCCCCTCCTTTCCAGCAGCCTCCCTGAAGGAGAGTCGCCCTTGAGCGTGGCCCACACGGAGCAGCGCAGCCAAAGACATGGCAGCCAGGCAACATAGACAAGACTCTGCCCTCATACCCCATCATGCAGCTGATGCTGCAGGGCACGGGTAAAGGGTGTGGCTGCCATAGTGCTGCTGGGCTGCCTGGGCGATCTGCGGTGGGCCCTGGAGGCGGTGAGTGGTCCTGTGGGCAGATGGGGCGGGGGATGGGGAGCAGAGCAGGGGCGGGGCAGGGGGTGGAGCGGGGGTTGGGCCAGTTTTTGGGCACTCGGTCTCTAAAAGGTTTGCCATCACTGTCCTATTGTATTATCCAATTCAATCCAATCCAGTATAATCCAGTCCAAGTCTTTCTATAATTTCCAGTTTTTTTTCTCTAACATTAATCCTTTTTTGATGTTGTTTTTAGCACTACTTCCAATCTTCCATTAAATGCTCATTGATTTTAATGGATGGTATACTATATTTTATTATAGCGAAGCAAATACTTAAAATCTCTCTCTTTTTGTATTTCATTGCCATTTCATTCTTTCATATAGTTTCATGAAATAATTATACCTTGTAATACACTGATTTTAAAATGGCTCAGTCCACTTCTTCTAAATTTATTTATTCCTAACACAACCAATTTTATCAGTCTGTTTCTCCAATTTGTTTTTCTACTCTGTACTTAAGGTTCTAGGAAGTATTGTTGTGCCATATAATACTAAAGGGTGATTCTGTATAGTTTTAGTTGCCTGAAGGATTAGAACATGAAGTGGTAATTTTGGTTTGAATTTTTTTTTAGCCAGAGATCACATTCCTATGTATGTATGTATGTATGTATGTATGTATGTATGTATGTATGTATGTATGTATGTATGTATTGCCATAGAGAATTGTAGAGAAGGTAATAATGATCACCAATGTGGATATAGCCAAAGTGTTTGGTTTGGCTTTTTTATTTTTATTTTCAGAGCCTCAAGATAGAATGGTTTTTATTTAAAATAAGCCAATTGATTATAATCTATTCTAGGACTAGTTTTAAAATAGAAAAATGCAAAGCATTGCATCAGAAAGATAATTTTCCTAGGAAATTTTGACAGCATAATATTGAGGACTGAAGATGATGAAAAGCTGGTTGAGAGGCTTAGAGGCAGAAAGGCAACTCTTCAATTTTTTAAAAAGCTACAGTCACACTAATTTTCCCAACAATACCATTCATCATATTGATTAAATTTCCAGATACTGGGAGATAAATCATTTTTGGGATGGCAAACTGTATAATTTACCCAACTTCTCTAGTAAATGGTTTGATGAAAATCCCTCTTGTAATGAATGATATATAATTAGCTAGGCATCTGAGTTAAATGTAAAAGTTTACAAAGATTTTTAAAAATTAGAAAATTAGGGTGTTTTCACATAAAAGTTTTACTGTGTAATTATCCTGCCCCATTTAGCATTTCAAAGGATATTGAAACTTGCCATTGCTATTTGTAACATTCTATGTCTTAGCATTTCCTCCATCTTTGCTTTTTTTAAAACTACAAAACATCTACAAAAACATCTATATTAAAAAAGAATCTCAGCTGAATACTTCAGCAGGCAAGTTAAATAAAGGTTTGAATTTCAAGCTGTAATGAACCTTATTTGTATTTTTATATATTCCTTACTTACAATGCTTTTTTTGTAAAAAAAAAAAAAAAAAAAAAAAAAGGTGTCGGAACTCACACACGTCATACAACCCACCTTGTCTACCCTACAAGGTTCCATCCAAAAAAGATGCCGGAACTCCGTTCTGGGAGTTCTATGAGAAAAAAAGCCCTGCTTACTTATACTATTGCCAGGAAAACCAGATGATTATGTCCAAAAACTCACTGTGAATTGAGTTTGGAGGTTTTCATTTTATATTTTTGCAACTAACATAAATAGGGATGGACTAGTTAATTCTTGACCAGTGTAAAAAACTGTGAAGCACTGTGGGCATATTAATGTGCTCTATTAAGTCTGTCATTGCTGCTTTATGGAATGGGAGTTATACTGAGACTTTTTCATATTAATAAATCTTGAATGTTGACATAATTCATGAAAACTGTATGCATAACATATTATTAAGGCATTTAATTTGGAAATAATAAGAATATTCCCAACTTAGCAAAGTGCAGTGCCAACAACAAGAAATTTGGAAGGATATATTCCCAACTTACAGATAATAATTTTTCACACTTTTGGTCTATTCTTTTTTAAAAGAAAAATTCCTACTCCTCAAAAAGAGCACTTTATGAACTGCAGAGAGTTATGTATAACTTGCATTAGGATGAGTCTTTCATTTTCATTTCTGAATAATTCATCACATCTTAAAGTGAAAAAATTAATATATTTTCAACCTGTAAATTTGCACTGCTCTTTTTTATCCAAAAGTAAATTAAAGTAGCCAAGATACAGAATATCTTAGGCCTTACATCCCTATCCTCAGATAGGTTAAAAAAGAAAAGTTAAGATGGTGACCTTGATTGAGCATATAAAGCACAAAAAGGTGATCAGGGCTTCAATCACAAATTGATATAACACAAGAGGAGCAGGGTTATCAATTGCGTGCTTACAGCTGCTGTCTTTTTTTTTCCTTCAGTTTTCTGGCATCTAAGACAAATTCTGAATTTATAAACCAAAATGGAACATGACAAAACAAAATTAACTAAAGTTCTTTTTTATTCTGAAAGAGACCTGTATTTAAACTAACTTTAACCAATAAACGCACAAGTAGCACTATGTTAGATTAAATTACATGATTTTGCATTAGAGAAATATCAACAGACCAAAACTAAAATGGGGATACAAACATACAAAGAGACATATCCTGCTGAAATTGTTCTTTAGTAGAACTGTAGTCAAAAATTCCTGTTCTGTTTTTTTACAGTAGTCTATGAGTTGGGGGATAGTCATAGGCTTTAAATTATTTCTAAGCGGTAAAGACATATCCAGTGAGAGAAAACTAATTAGAATCATTGCCCACAATTCCCTGGCATCCAGCTGGCAACAGATTTTTTTTGAGTAACTCATCCTCCAGTTCAGACTTGGACAGAGGCAAGCTCAGGTTTGGGAGATTGCTTTCATCTGTCATATAAAGGCAACCTGAAGCCAGTGAGCCACATTCACTCTGGCTTCTATTGTTATAGAGTTCTTGGCTAATGTTCCCCTTCTGAATTCCTGCAGGAATAATATGCACCCTACAGCTCTTTAGGGAGAGCAATTGTAGGGAGGATGATGTAAGAAACTAATCCTTTCTGGCACCATCCTCTATGAATATTGCAGTCTGCTAGACAGACTTTTGATGGGTTGGAAGAAATGCATTTGTGACCAAGAGAAATTAACTCTTCCATAGTTGTTCACATACTGTGTGTATGAAACTGGTAATGCATATGTGATTACAACTATGTAGAATGTTATATGAAAAATGAAGAGCACAATGGCATGATTATCTCATTGCAAATTAGGGCTCACGTACTCTGCAGCACATCATCTGCAGCTGTGCTCAGCTCATTGGTACATGCCAACCTCAGAGAAAAATATTGTGTATTTTTAACTATGGTGTTTTTCTATTCAATGTTGCATTTTTGATGAGGAGAACATCATTGGTAGAGTGCAAGCACTCCATAGCAAAAGCCTCAAGATCAATTGGAATAGTTCTGCTTAAAGCAATCACTAATAGAAGGGTTAGAAAAGAATTCTGCCACAAATCTTCAAGGAGTGTTGCTGGTACTGGATTGGATGAACAAAGATTTGACATAAAAGAAGCCATATGAAAAACTGGCTGTGGACATTGTTTCAAAAAATTATTTCCTTTTCTACACAATACTGTGAAGATATGGCTCCAGCAGTAAATCTGATGTAATCACTTCTCTAAAACAAGCACATTAATTGCAAACCTGAAAAGATAAGTAGATGTGAAACCAATAAAACATAAAGCTTCTGCTTTTTAATATTGAGTGTGTTTGGAAATAAATGCAGTAAGAATAGCACTTAGCAACAGCAGATTTATATACCACTTCACAGTGCTTTACAGCCCTCTCTAAGCAGTTTACAGAGTCCGCATATTATCCCCAACAATCTGGGTCCTCATTTTACCTACCTTAGAAGGATGGACGGCTGAGTCAACCTTGAGCTAGTGAGAATCGAACTGCCAAACTGCTGACAGTCAGCAGAATTAGCCTGCAATACTGCATTCTAACAACTGTGCCACTGCAGCTCTAGAACAGAGCTTTTCAACCTTTTCACTCGTTGTACCACTTTTAGGATATGGCAATATCCGAGTACCACCAGTCGCTTAGCAAGGTGTCAAAAACTTGATGACCCAAAAAAAAAAAAAAAAGGAAAAAAGTGATGAAGTACAGGTATTGCTTGATTTACAACAGTTCGCTTAGTGACTGTTCAAAGTTACAATGGCACTGAAAAAAGTGCCCCCCAAGCCACAGCATATAAGACGCCTGCCTACCTAGCGGCGCTCTTCCTCCTGTCCGAGGTTTTCATTGTTGTGAGCATTTCTGTTGAGGATTGGCAGCAGAGGTGGGGTGGGGGTGTTTGGTTTTTATTCCCCCCGTCTGCTGGGTGGTTGCAGCAGGTTTTGGTCACTTCACATGACCCTGGGACACTGTGACCGTCATAAAAATGAATCAGTTGCCAAGCATCTGAATGTAAATCACAAGACCCTGGAGATGCTGCAACATTCCAGCTGATCAGCGCTTCTTCTGGGCTCAGCAGAAGCGCCAGGATCAGCGCTGAGCTCCAGCTGGAGCCTGGCGCTGATCCTGATGCTTCCACTGAGCCCTGACAGTCCCAAAGAAGCACTGATCCTGGCGCTTCCGCTGAGCTCTGACAGCCCTGCAGCTCCAGCCATCTCTCGCTCAGGCTTGTGCGGTGCTGCCACCGGTTCAGCTCATTCCCCTCCCCCACTACCACTTTTCTGGGATGGTCGCATACCACCTGCCAGGTGCCAATGTACCACAGGTGGTAACCGTACCACTGGTTGAAAAGCCCTGCACTAGTACACAGTGGAAAACAAATAATCCCTGCATAAAAATAGTGCAATCCCCTACATGGCTACACAAAAATTGACCCCACTGACTATCATGGAGCACATTTGTGGATAATGGATATAATATTGCAGCTTTAGTTCCCCACCAAAAATCTATGCTACAACTTTTCTGTTAGCTATGGTATATTCCCCCTTCAGTGTTATCACTTTTTTCATATGCAATAAAGTGAAAGTGGCTTTTTGATAATTTGGAGGTTGATAAGATGCACATTTATCACTGTTACAAGTTCCTACCAAGCTACTGTTATTCTGGTTTCTTGTGAATAATATCTTGAAGATGTAATTTTGGCCATGAAAATGGAGGGAAGAAACAATATTCCTTTGCTTTTATTCAGTGCTTTTTTTCTAAAAAAAAAAAAAAAAAAAGTGCCAGAACTCACACACGTCATACAACCCGCCTTGCCTACCCTACAAGGTTCCATTCAAAAAAGGTGCCGGAACTTCGTTCTGGGCGTTCTATGAGAAAAAAGCCCTGCTTTTATTCAAGGGAATCCTGGGAAGTAGCACACTAGAGCCCTACAGGACCATGAAATTGGTAGCAGAGAAATGGTCATCCTGGCAAAACAATTTTGAAAACACCTCCCTATATATGTTTTTTTCCTCATTGCCATCCTGAAGGGTTCCTACTCAACCATGTTTAGTGGTTATTACACACATATCTTGCTCTAGAATAACTTGTACTGCATTAATGAAAAACCTATTTGTACTTTTTACAAAAACTGTACTGGAACAACATTACAAGTGACATCTGAAAAATAATGTTGACACAGCAATCCTCTACAACATGATCATTTAGAACAGCGGTTCTCAACCTGTGGGTCACGACCCCATTTGGGGTCGAACGACCATTTCACGGGGGTCGCCAAACAATGCAGTCCGCCATTTTTTCCCCCTTTTCCTTAGCTGTGCTACTCCCTCTTATTCTATTGGCTTTTGAAAGCCTATTCTATTGGCGTTCGAAAGCCAATAGAGTCTAATTCTATTGGCTTTCAAAAGCCAAAGGAATTGTCCAGGCTGTCTCTGCCCTGCTGAGCCTGCCAAAAGTCCCAGTCTGCAAATGGTGCTGCAAGTTGTCTGCAGCTAAGGCGAGCTTTCTGGACGTTTCCACCCCTCCCTGCTGAGCAACTACTAAATGTAAGTAAAAGAGGGCCAGGGGTGGGAGGTGGGAGGCCGGCGGGCGCAGGGAGGGTTGCTGGCGCACATGGGGCCCAGCGGGTGCCTTACCTTCCTTGGGCTGGGCCAGCTGGTGGCTCAGCCAGTGGTCGCCCTGCGCTCTCACTGCCGCGTGCCATGGCCGCCCAGGAGCGCCTGGGTCTGCCTGCCGCCACACCGAACGTGCGGTGGCCAAGGTAAGGCTAGCGGAGCAGCGGCGGGTGCAGGGAGGGTTGCTGGGGTGCGTGGGGCCCGGTGGGTGCTTTACCTCCCTTGGGCTGGGCCAGCTGGTGGCCCAGCCGGTGGTCGCCCTGTGCCATCGCTGCTGCTTGCCATGGCCGCCCAGGAGCGCCTGGGCTTGCCTGCCGCCCCACCGAACGGGCGTCTTGCTCCGCGATTGCCGGCTCTGCACAAGAAGCAGAGTTTCTTTTTCTTTCCTTTTCTTTTCTTTCTTCTACCCCCCTTTCTCCCCCTCTCCTGTCCCCTCTCACATTCTTTTCTCCTCTCCTTCCCTGGCAACATGGCGGTACAGGAGGGGTGCAGAGAACCTTCTGCCAGGCCCCTCTTCTTTGGCTCGCCCGCAACTTCACCGAAAAGACCTCGACCAACGGCGGCGAGATTCGGCCGGCTGAGGGGGCCGCTCTAGCTCAAGCAGGAGAGCCATCTCTATGCTCCAGGCAGGCATCCAAAGGCCGTGTCGGACCAGCGCGTGTCGGACCAGGAAGGGAAGGAAGAAGGGCGAGCTCGAGCTCAGCAGATGGTGGGTGGAGCAGAGCAGCAGCAGCAGGATAGGGTGGGGCGGGGCTTCGCGGTGCCCACGGGCCAGGCGCTGAGACTGGCAGTTTGGCAGCGACTCCCCTTTGTGTCAGGACTGAGAAAAAGGGAGCCGCTGCCAGCCGGCCAAGCCCAGCTGCCTGAGGCGGGGAGGCGACACGATGTGAGAACCTGCACGAAGCTTTCGCAGACAGGCTCCCTTCACCCGGAGGGTGGAGGAAGAGCCGGGCAGACGGGCAGCTGAACTCCCCAGTGGGGTGGAGGAAACAGGGCAGGGACGCGAGTGAGTGTGTGAGGGTGCATAAGGGCGAAAGGGTTTGGCTGCCGTGGGAGCGCTTGTCACGGGTTCCCTCTCAGGTTCTGATCGCTGGCGAACCGGGCTCTTGCGAGGGGAGGGAAGAGGGTGGAAGAAGTGGGTCTCCCCTCCCCTCTTCCTGTTGGGGCCACGAAAGGAGGGAGGGGAAAGGCAGAAAAAAGTGCATTTTTCCAAGGGCTGCTAAGAGGAAAGGCCGCTTTGCACTGGGCTGCTCGGAGCCAGGAACTGGGAAACCCTGATTTGCTGCTGCTGCTGCTGCTTTGAAGAAATGCCAGGACTTTCTGCCCATTTCCTTGGTTGGAGTTATTTCCTTTTCCGCGTGCGTGTGGGTCACGTGTGGTCGTGCGTGTGGGTCATGTGTGGGTCACGTGTGGTGCGTGTGGGTCACATGTGGTCATGTGTGGTCACGTGGGTGCGTGGGGTCGCGGCATTAGGAAGGTTGAGAACCACTGATTTAGAACTGTCCCTTTCATTTTCAGTATGGCTTGACACCATGTGGATATGTTTAGAAATGCAGCTTTAAAATGCAATTTTCACAAGATCTAGTTGGAATCAGAAATAACTGAGTTAAAGGAGGTTGATTTAGCCCAACTCCTTCAAATTATTCCCAATTCTGTTTTATAGTGTTTATCATAGATGAATGCAGTTTCAGCGTGTTATCTGTTAGAGTGTGTTTCAATCTATAATATTATGTATTTCATTAATGGAAGTGGTTTTAAGATTTTGTTTGCGAGAGAAGATTTTGTCTGAGAGAGAAGAGTTGGTGTTTATTTTTCAATGAACAAAGGAGAGAAATCGTTTTACAAAATATGATCAGAGCAGAAGTTTAATTTGACAGTTATGCTTCAGGTTCTTCTGAGGAGCAGATTTGAAAACAATTAGTATTTTAAAAAAGTATTTCAAATTTAATTAATTTTTTAATTTTGTTTTGGCAGTAATCAGCAAATACCTCATAGGATTGTTGTTGGGAAAACAAGAGAAGGAAGATGTGTTGGATATGTTCGCTGCCTTGGGTTATTTGTAAAAATAATACAGGGGGATATAAATAAATTGGCTATTTTAAAGTAATAGAAAATTGTAGTTACAATGTATTGCACTGAAAGAAAAAAAATGAACTTGCTTTTAAAATTCTGTATTGGTAGGAATCTTGTGCTCACATTTTAAATATGCAGATATTGTACTATGTTAATTTAGTTTCCATTTCCATCACTGTGTTGCCAGTTAGATCTTGGCAATAACATATAAAGCACAAACAAATTATGATAACACAACTATATGAGAATCACTTCAAGTATACAGTACTCCCAACTTAATTTTCCAATGGATTGTGCCCCAAATGAATCAGTTTGTGTTAAATGATTGTTTTGGATGATATGAAAATGTGGATGAAATCTGATAATTTCCTGAAAGTCATAATAGTCTACCTATTATGGTAAACTAATCCCTTGACCTAAGGAGAAATTATTATCATTATTTTATAGCATCATGTTCATTAATCATTCAGAACAATATAATAATTTTAAAGATGATGTTAATGAAAAAATATTTCTAAATGGCTTATTTAAATTTGTAAAGATATGCTTATCTTTTTTTAACATTTCAAATGTATGACCTGTAAGGAACTCTTACTGTATGGGACATTTCCCAAGATTTTCTTGTGTGCTGCAAAGATTTTTATGCTACGGTTTATAACAGGGCATACTTAATCTGTGTTGAAATCAAGCTATTTCAGCTGCATCTCTGTCTTCTTGGGGTAGGTGAATCCAGAAGTGTTTTCATTATATTTTGCAGGAGAAAGGCAGTAATGGTAGGCGAGTTTTATTCAGGGAAGCTGAGGAATCCCAACATTCCCTGGAACATGTTTTAAAGCCACCAATGTATGGAAATACATTGGGCCAGCCACAAGAGACTAGTTTATCTATCTATTGTTGCTTAACTAAATTTTCCTCAGGGAGGGTGCCAGAACTACATTTTTAATATGTAGTTCTGGCACCCCCCTCCATTTTTTTTCTTATTGCAGAGACAAGTAAAAGTAATTTGATGTGCTGTTGCCAAAAGAAATGCCTGTTAGGCCAGAATTAGCTTAAGGGTCCACTTTAGCATGTTTGATTTAGTATAATAGGAGGTTAGTGGAACCCGGAGGCTTGGCTTCAGATCTGAAAGTGGAAGCATCTATCTGCCTTCAGCAGAAAGGAGACAGAAAAAAGAGATGAAAGATAGATATAAAACAGCAATCCAGCTGAGAGGAAATAGCTTCACAGCAAGACCAACCCAGCCTAATAGGCAACATTAGAGGCTGCCTAGGGTGCCAAAATTCCAGGAACTCTTGTTCAAGAGTATGGAATTGGTGAACATCCAAATGTCATTGAAGTACAATCCTAATAGCCCCATCTGGCATACGGAATGGCAAAGGTGGAGTAGAGCTTCTTCTCTCCTAGATGCTGCTAATTCTCAAAAGCAGGAAAGTTAGCTTTACTGCTTAAAACAGCTTCTTGATTGAGAATTTGTAACTGGATCTTTTATAGCCTCCACTCTTGGAAAAGGGTCTTGTCTGAGCAGCAAGATTTTCTTGGCTCTCTGATATGTTTCTCTGAGATCCATTACTCATTTTAAACAGGTTGATGTTTGCGTGTAGGAGCAGGGTTAAACTTTTTGATCACAGAACTCTTATTTCTAAGGATGTTAATATTCAACAATAAGTAGGATAAAAAAATCATTCATCTTTATGGAGTAAGAAAAGCAGTTGCAATTTAGAAGCCTCTTAGATGAAGCAGACAGATGTTCATGCCTTCTTTGTGACAACTCTTTATTGCAATTATGTAAGATATAAAAGAAGCCTCTGCAGCCAAGAATGGAGCCCCGGGTTGACGCATGCTTTTTGCAAAGATTGCAAAAGGCTTTGCAAATAGAGGGAAGGCTTCAATGTTTCAGCCCTTACCTCCATTTGCAAAGCCTTTTGCCACAAATCTCATCCAGGCCTCTGTTTGCAGAGAACAGAGGCCTAAAGTACCGGGAGATCATGCGTGATCAGTAGCAAGTGGTCATAGAAGAAGTGGGCTGGTGGCGGCCATGCAGGGTCCTGCTGGACGGGGTCATTAGTGCAGCTGCTGCGAGGCTAGACAGTGGAAAAAATAAGACATCCCTTGAAAATAAGACCTAATGTCTCTTTTGGAGGCAATAAAATATAAGACCGTGTCTTATTTTTGGGGAAACATGGTATATTGGTATTATGCAAGATGTATAAGATAAAGCAGGTCCACTCTAATCATGTAAAAGATGGTGTCCATGTATTTTTCTCTTCCGTGGATGTGAACAGTCTTGTCTAAGTTTTGTCCTTTTATTTGCAATATTGCAAGAGAAAAAACATGATATCTCTTTCAGCTATGTAATGCTGATCATGTAAATGGATTTTTGTTTAAACAAATGCACATATAGCTCTTCCAATGATATCTCCATCTTGCAGCATTGGCTGTAAAGAATTGGACATGCAGTATAGTAGATAAATATTTGTTTATTGCTCACTCTAGGATTCCCAAACAAATTTTATCTCTACCTTCCTTGTAATGTTTCTTCTAATGAGGCAGTGAATATTTTTATAACTATTCCTGGACATCCATTGTACTAAGAGTTAATCAAGGGCATTAATTATAATTAGCTGGCAACCTCTCATATCTCTCAGCTCTTGATTTTCTTTTCACAGATTCCTTTCTTCCCTGATCAAGCTGGGATCCTCTTCCATCTTTTCCATTCAATCTGATATGTTTCAGTATGCTTGATTCACCCTGAAGTCAGCAAGCCTTCAGTCAATTGTCTCTAAATATGTGGTTCACTAACTATCCTCTTCCTCCATTCCAAAAATGCTAATCAAAATTTATTCTTTTTAACCAATCAGTCTATTATTTTCTTTTACCCTTGTCTCTATGTGAAATCACATATCCCTATTCTTCCTCAAACCTCTCCTTATCAGTTCCATGCACATTTTGTCAGAGACAGGGAGATTATGAGACAGGATGGCCAACAGTGTCTAAGTTTTTCTATTCTTTCACATTTGTGTGTGTATGCGGACCCGCCCCAAATGGTTCCTCAGGAAAGTAAGACTCTTGAATCCATGTGGTTGAATCAAAAGAATTTTTACTGAGAGAAAGTGGTTGAAGGAAAGTCAGGTGGAATCTGAAGATCCCGCACAAAGCAATTCTTTCATTTTCCCTAAGTCTCAGCCTCCCAACCAGTCCACCAGCAGCCAATGTGATGCCGCAAAGATATTTTGAGAATGCTGAGGTGCTAGGCAGATAACAGATCACTTTCAGGGCATAACAGCCTTGAAACCAGGCTGCAACTGGCTGGAAGGGAATCTGCTTTGTCTCCAAAGACAATCTCCCTCCCTAATTCCCAAATGTTACAGCAAGGCGAAAGCATCCCAAATATGCCAACATTCTCCCTTCATCAGAATGGCAGGACACAACAGTGGACCTGACAGTATGCATGTGTGTGTGTGTGTGTGTGTGTGTGTGTGTTGTATGAATGATAGGAGATAGCAATGTTTGGAAGCTAAGGCTTAAAATTATTGCAGTGTTTACTTACTTACTTACTTACTTACTTACTTATTTATTTACTTACTTACTTACTTACTTACTTACTTACTTACTTACTTACTTAGTTAGATATATAATAATGTTACCTGACAAGTTATAAAGCTAAAAATTCGACTCTTGGGTAAATCCATGATAAAACCAATAAATATCGATCACCAAGAGGAAAGTAATAAATAGTAAAAAATTTCATGAGCCGAGCTTTCGTTGGGCCCACCCAACATCATCAGGGCTTTAAAAGTAGTCACTGGGAAAGAGCTTTTATAAGATGTTAACAGCCTGCATCCGGCTTCTGGAACGTGTCACCAGACCCAGCTGTTCATGTTGTATCCTAGATGCATTACCTACATCAACGCATGATGTTTTTCCATACCTCCTCCATATTTTACCGTAAATGTTCTCCTCGTTAACTTCAGGGGTGGAGTGAATTCTGTGTGTGGCATTATGCTCTGGGGGGGGGTGCAGTTCTTCTTTGATCTCACTGCTAAATTCCTCCATCCCTTATAAACGTGATCCAAGTGTGCCGTCTCCTCCTTGGCCCTATCCCCAGACACCACCCCCATCTGATAAGGGGAGCAACTCCCAAGATCTCTGCTCATACCTTCGTTCCCTCTCACAGATGCCATAACGATCCCTTCCTCCCCCCGACCACGGGAGCCATCCTTGTTCGTAGACCGGAATCCCTTTCCCTCTTCTGACGGGCTTGAGTCATCATAGTGTGTTTACCCAATTTACTACCTGGGGCGATTTTTAAGGTCTGTGGAAGTTGCTGTTGGCCCCTCATGGAGCCAGGGGATATAGCTGATGGGGGGTATCCAAGCCCATGCCAATCCGGTCGTGTAATAAAGCGGTAGCCACGTTTCTCTCTCGATCTGGGTACAGTCCATGCATCAACCCTCTCCGGCGACTGGGGGGCCGGTTTGTGTGCCAAGTTCTTAACGCTTGTGCCGGGCACATATCCACGTGCCGGTTGATGGAGTCCTTCCCAGAGAACCACGCCTCTTTCAATAGTCGGCCCCCTTTGGTGGTATCACTCGCTAGGACCTGAGCTTGGTCAAAATTAAAACGGTGTCCATTCTCAGCCATATGAGACCAGATCTGTGAGTGTTGCTCACCCCTCTTAACTGCCAACTCGTGTTCGTGCAGGCGAGTCTTCAACCTCTTAGATGTTTCGCCCACGTAATTACGTGGGCAATCCATGCACCTGATTTTATACACCACCGCTGATCTTTCTGTGGCGAGGAGTTGGTCTTTGGGGCGCATGATCCTTGATCGCAAAGTCTGGTCAGGTCTATGAGCCACCTTGATGTTATAGGAGGCCAACAATCTAGCCGTGGCCTCGGATCTAATGCAGAAAATTCTTAAAGTGAATATAAAGATAAAACCAGAAACTTTTCTTCTGGGTCTAATGGAAAAACTCTTGGGGAAAAAATTTGGAACTTTGATTTTATATATGTTGATGACAGCAAGACTACTCTACATACAAAAACAGAAGGATGTTTCGATTCCCACCATGGACGAATAGTTACTAAAATTGATGGAATTAGCAGAGATGGCTAAAATGACTAATTTGATAGAAGAAAAGAATATAAGTACTTTTGTTTCTACTTGGAAACTGCTCCTGGACTTTGTGCTTGAGATGGAAAATATGATACTTTGATTTTGGATTTTACTGATTAGATTGATTTGTTGATATAGAAATGGCTAGTTCAGTGATGGCGAACCTTTTAGAGACCAAGTGCCCAAACTGCAACCCCAAACCCACTTATTCATCACAAAGTGCCAGGGCTGCATCAGCATTGTGTTGCCCTCAGGGGAGGCGGAGGGTGGCCCACTGGGTGGGTGTGGCTGCAGTGGTCACGGCAGACTGGGTGAGCGTGGCTGGGGCCAGTCCCTCACCATCTCCGGGGCATCCCTGGGGGGCCAACACCACTTGCTCGCTCACTTCGTGCCATGTCGTTTCCAAATGGCACGTGCTCACTACTCTGGCGAACTCTGCTGGGGCAACAGCGTGCGTGCCCACAGAGAGGGTTCTGAGTGCCGCCTTTGTCATGCCATAAGTTCGCCACTACTGGGCTAGTTCATACTACAATAGAAATGTAAAAAGTTGAGGTTTAATGTTAATGCCTTATTTTACTGCAACAGAGAGAATCGGAAGTCAATGCCTTTTTTTTCTCCCCCTCTTTCTACACTTCTCTTTTTCCCTTTCCCTTACCTTTGTTCCTTATTATTTGTTTTGGTATTTTTGTATTTTATTATAAGTGAATAAAAAATAAAAACATTTTTAAAAAAGATTTGGCATACTTTAAGAATATGTTAATTTTCATATCTTTTTTCTTGGTCAAAAGCAACATACACCTGACCATGCTGCAATATTGGTTTCTCCAGAAAAATCAGCACATTCTCCAGCATGTAGGGAATGTAGAATCCACAAATGGGTTTTAGAAGTCCTCTAGCCCAATCAGACCAAACAATCAAAGTTGCCACGCCTCTGCAGGGTCTGACCATGACCCAGTTTCTTTTGGTCTCAGCCCTGAAGAGACGTGGAAATTTGGCTCCCGATTTAGCTTTGAGAGGACAGGTAGTAATTTCTCCATTCGTGGATTCTTCACCCTTTTTTGGGGGGAACTGGTTCAGCTCTGGGCTCAGCGCTGCACCAGCCTCCTAATTTCAGCTTTGTTTTCCCTCCCAGGCAAGCCTTTTGCCGACAGCCAGCTGATCGTCGTGATCGCTGCCTCTTGCACAGCGTGGCGATTGCCCCCCCCTCTCGGTCACAGCTTCCCATCTCATTCCCTTCAAATTGATTAAATTCCTCACTCTGCTGGCTTTTCCCTTCAACAAGAGAATTGCATAATTACTTTCCTCGAGTTTCTTGCTTGCTTGGATCATCGTGGCCGCCATTTTGGGCCTCTCCGTGCGATCACACTTTCCTCTAAAGAACTTACCTTGCTTTTGCCGTTCTACCTGCATTACCTCAGATCGATTACATTTTGCTCTGCTGGCTTTCTCCTGACAAAAGAGGAACTTCGTAATCACATTCAATCAAACTCTTGCTTGGTCGGATCGTCGTGGCCACCATTTTGAGCCTCCGCGCGATCGCACATTCCCTACTTATCTGCTTTGATTATTGCCGGTTATTTCTAAGACGTCTAGACAGCTGAGGGGGGAGGTCTCTCTCTCTCTCTCTCTCTCTAACTTACCTGATTTATCAAGAGATTACCTTGTGCGGGGGGCATAGGGGCTCCTATCCCCCCCCCGTTGTGTCAGGCCCTTCTTCTTTTTCTCTCCCCCACTCTCCTGGCAAGATGCCATTTTGGCAACCTCGTGGCTGGTAGGGAGGATTCTAGTCATTCCTCCAGCGTTTATTCTTCAAATAACTTGCAGCGTGAAGTTCTTATTGAGTCTCATTTATTAACTTTTACAATATTAAACACCTTACATTCCTGCTGGATCCTCATAAAAATTCAGTGACAATTGTTTGGGCTGCTGATTGTCCTGCCTGTTCCGCTGTCTGCATCTAGTGGCTTGCCTGTCGCTGTCCTAGCCGCCACTAAGTGAGGCACAAGGGTCCCCCATAAAAAAAATAATTTTAAAATTAAAATTAAATTGGCATTAATTATATTGATTCTGTTCTGTCCCCCGTCCGACCCACACCCCCCAACCAGTCAGCCGAGGCCTGAAAAACTGCTCGGCACAGCCAAAGACAAATGAATTTCTTGGCAGCAACTTCGTAGCTGCCTGCCAAGCCTTTACTGATAATACACAGCAAACAGAGATAAATCCAAGATAACTTGCCAGAGTGCTTGCAACAGAATATCCAGCAAAAATTGTCCATCACAAAAGTTTAACATGCCACACCCCTTGCTTATATAGCCAGTGGGGTGTGGCCCAGTGACTCAGCTGAACTATCTGGCACGGCGTGTCCGCTGCTGCGCACGCTTGTCCTTCCGACGCTGGTGTTGTGGCTCCGTCCGGTGGGTCCCTCTCATCAGAGGAGGAAGGCTCTGAACATGAAGGAGAGGAGATGGCTAGGCCTCCCTCTCCAGGCCCTTCCCCTCTGGTGCAGCCTTCGGTGCCTTCCGACAGCGAGGAGTTTGGCCAGGAGCCCGGTGTTTCTGGGATTGGCCAGGAGCCCGGTGTTTCTGGGATTGGCC
>NW_015386483.1:595433-596861 GCF_001527695.2 Protobothrops mucrosquamatus
CGGTCCGACACTACCCTGTCCGGCAGGCCATGGAGGCGAAAGATGTGCTGCAGGAACAGACGGGCCGTGGTGCGGGCGGATGGCAGTCCGCGGCACGGGATGAAATGGGCCATCTTCGTGAGCATGTCCACCACCACGAGGACGGTTGTGAACGTGGCGGACAGTGGGAGATCCGTCAGGAAATCCATGGAGATGGCACTCCACGGTCTCTCCGGTGTCGGCAGCGGTTGGAGGAGTCCAGGAGGTGGGCCGGACGCGGATTTGGCCTGTCGGCACGTCACACAGGACGTCACGTAAACGTGCACGTCATGCCGTACCCTAGGCCACCAAAAAGTCCGCATCACCAGGTTCAAGGTCTTGAAGAACCCGAAGTGCCCCGCCGCGGGATTGTCATGGCACTGGCTCAGGACGAGGGCTCGGAGCGGGCTTGTAGGCACGTACAGTCGGCCCCGGTGCTTCAGCAAGCTGTCCTCCACGGTCCATGGGGACGCTGGGCCAACTTCCGCTCTCCGCTGCTGCGACCAGTCATGGTGCTGCGCTTCCTGCACCTGAGCCCGCAGGTCCGCCGGTTCCCAGACCGCGGCTAAGGCCTCTGCAGGCAGCACCGTCCGAGGGGGAAGGGGGTCCTTGGGGCAGAAGTATTCCGGCTTGCGGGATAGCGCGTCCGCCCTCTGATTGAGGCCGCTCGGAACATAGGTGACGTGGAAGTTGAACCGGGTGAAAAACAACGACCACCGGATCTGCCGCTGGTTCAACTTCCTGGCCGTGGTGAGGTGCTCTAAGTTCCGATGGTCCGTCCCCACCTCCACCTGGTATCGGGCCCCCTCAAGGTGATGCCGCCAAGCCTCGAACGCGGCCTTGATAGCCAGCAACTCTTTTTCCCAGATGGTGTAGTTGCACTCGGAAGGATTGAGTTTCCGGGAGTAATAAGCGCAGGGAAAAAGAGTGCCACCATCCACCGGAGCCTGTAGCAGAACTGCTCCAATCACCACGTTGGACGCATCTGTCTCGACCACGAACGGACGGTGTGGATTGGGATGCCTGAGGACCGGCTCCGTGAGGAAGGCCCACTTGAGGACCTTGAAGGCCTGCTGCTGCAGGGCCCCCCACTGGAACGGGACCTTCTTCCGAAGGAGTTGGGTCAGCGGCAAGGTCAGAGTGGCGAAGCCCGGGATGAAGGTCCGGTAGTAGTTGGCGAACCCCAGCAGACGCTGGACGTCCTTCACCCGACGTGGGGGTTCCCAACTGCGCAAAGCCTCCACCTTGCGCGGGTCCATCGCGATGCCCTCGGGGGTGATGATGTGCCCGAGGAACTCTATGGAAGTCTGGAAGAAGTAACATTTCTCCAACTTCGCATAGAGTTGATTCTCCCGCAGGCGCTGCAGGACCTGGCGGACATGCTGGAGGTGGCTCTCCTGGTTCGGGGAG
>NW_015386483.1:599004-639134 GCF_001527695.2 Protobothrops mucrosquamatus
CTGGCGTGGATCCAGCCAAGACGTATCCTCTTCGGAGTCCGATACACCTGGCTCCTGGCTGATCCCAGAAGCACCTGGCTCCTGGCCAATCCCAGAAGTACCGGGCTCCTGGCCAATCCCAGAAGCACCGGGCTCCTGGCCAATCCCAGAAACACCGGGCTCCTGGCCAAACTCCTCTCCGTCGGAAGGCACCGAAGGCTGCACCAGAGGGGAAGGGCCTGGAGAGGGAGGCCTGGCCATCTCCTCTCCTTCATGTTCAGAGCCTTCCTCCTCTGATGAGAGGGACCCACCGGACGGAGCCACAACAGATTCAATTGTTCATAGCACCCGCTAACAGGCTTGATTGAAAGGGAGGGGACAGCTCCCTGGGCGACGCGTGGCTTATATCGCACGGTGAGAGTCCGTGCTTATTGGTGGGCTGGACCTCACAGACCCTCATGTAGGCCTGTACCCCCTAGGTGGGCTGTAGCCTTATCTTCTGCAGACCAGGACGGATTCAGGGATCTCCTGGTGAACTCCTGTTATTTGTTGTTCAATATGGTGGATAACACTGGTCCACAGGCTTCCAAATGCTAAATGCAAGTCACCCAACCAGGAAGCGCCCGCAAAGGCCAAGGCCAAGGTCAAACAGGCGTCTAAAATGGCCGAGAAGCAGGCAGGCAGCAGGCATAGAGCATTGGAATAGCAGTTTTCCAAAGCCTAACAATGGGCATCGGAGGTACAACCCTTCCGTACTTCTCCCCCCCTCACGTCCACATCAGGGGACCCACACCCTTCCCCCTTTCCATGGGCTTGGTCCCCCGAGCAGACCCTTGATCAGGGTCCCTTGCTTGGATACAGTCGGGACCATCTGTCCCTCTTTGATCAGGATCTGAGGATGCAGATCCAAGATTCAATTCCAGCCACCGAACCTGGCCCATCCTCAGTAGCATGTGGGACCCCGGGCGGTTTGCCTGTGGTGGGTCCTCCTCAAATCCCATCGGCATCCTTCACTCCGACGGCAGCAGGCCTCCAGTCCCCTGAACAACCTTCCTTCACCGCCCAGCTCCAGGCCATGATTTCACAGGCGGTGGTTCAGGCAATGGCATCTTCTGGGAGGGTCCTTCCAGCCCCATGGCTGTCAAATCACCCTACACCCACGGGGACTACACATCCCAGAGATTATGAGCTCCCAGATCCGACCTCCCCACCACAATCGGAGGGGAGTGAGGTTTCTGAATATTCTGATCAGGTCCTCGAGGAGGGCCTGTGGTCAGATGATGAGGACGTTCATACGGAGGCCACTCCTCTGCTTGGGGTGTTTAACCCTAATTCCTTTTCTTCCCTCTTGCGCAAGGCCTGTGCCACCAGAAAGATTGAACCGGTGAAAGCACAAACAGCCGATCAGGACTCTGGCCAGAGCTCTGATCCACTATTCTCGGAACCGGTTACAAAGAACCAACAGATCCCTTGCCCCCCCCCCATGTTTTTAAAATCCATTCAAGATCAATGGGGATCCCCTGGCACCTTTTCAGCAAGCTAGACCGCAAGCTCTTGGACACGGTCCCTTCCCTCAATGATGCTCTAGAGGTTCCGGGAGTAGATGAGTCCCTCTCTCCCATACTGTCAGACTCCAAGATTCCAGGGGATATGTCTGAGGCCCTAAAGGCCGAGGACAAGAAATCTGAGATTTCTTTCCGCAGGACTCACCAGGCCTCGGCATGGGCGGTAAGAGCCTCAACTTCTAACTCTTTCTTCTCCAGAATCTCACTAATATGGCTCTGTGAACTACAGGCTAGAATATCCCTGGACGAGGCAAGGGTGCACCAGGATGTCACTAAGTTGAGGGCTGCACTGGAATACATAGCGGATGTGTCTCTGCAATCGGTCAGGTATTCGGCTCGAGCCATAGCTTCCAACGTAGCAGCACGTCAGTTGTTCTGGCTTAAAAATTGGCGGGGCCAACACCAAACACAAATGGAGGGTGGCGGCTGCACCGTATCAGAGTGGTCGCCTCTTTGGGGAGGCCCTCACTCCTTACCTGATTGAAAATAAGAAGAAGAAAGTACTCTCTCACCTCTCCAAAAAGACGGGCAGACGTTTTTCTCCATACAATCGACGACCGTCATTTAGGTCTGGCTCAGACCGAACCTCCTGGAGCGGGTATCGGCCCTTTCAAATGGGGCCGGACCGCTCCTCGGACCAGTCCGGCTACAGAGACAGGCCAAAACCACAATTCCAGGCCAAGCGACCCTTTCGTGGCAGGGGAGGTCATCCTTTCCGCAAGACAAAGTAACTCGGAGTGGACCCCTCCCATTGGTGGCAGACTGACATATTACTTCCACAAATGGGAAAGCACCACCACAGACACCTGGGTTCTCACCACCATGAGAGACGGTCTGTCTCTGGAGTTCATGGCCCTTCCCCCCCGGCACTTCATCGCCTGCCCCCTATCATGAAATCCCGTAAAGCAAGGCCTCATGAAGGAGGCCATTCGACATCTACTAACCATAGAGGCAATAGAACAGGTACCACCGGGGACTAGGGTTCTACTCCATCCTCTTCATGGTTCCCAAAGCCTTGGGGGGATGGAGGGCGATACTCGATCTCAAGGCCGTCAATTCATACCTAGTGTACCACAAGTTCAAAATGCAAACTCTTCATTCCATTCTCGGCAGCATTCGACCGGGGGATTTCCTCACATCCATAGACCTGACAGAAGCCTACCTCCACATCCCCATACATCCGGGTCACAGGCAGTTTCTCAGATTCAGGTACTCCAACCATCATTATCAGTACAAGGCCTTACCATTCGGCCTATCATCAGCCCCCAGGGTTTTCACCAAAATCCTGGCGGTTCTTGCTGCACAGCTCAGGTTGGTACCAGTCCGCGTTCAGTGCTACTTGGACGATATTCTAATTCAGTCGTCCTCGGTACTGAACGCTTGCTCAGACGTGGCACTGACGATCAGGACACTCCAAGATCATGGCTTTCTGATCAACTTTCAAAAGAGCCACTTGACTCCAACCAACCAATGGTTACACTTGGGTGCAATAATAGATACCAACCTGTGCCAAGTTTTCCTATCTCAAGAGCGTCAGGTCAGCATACGCACACTGGTCATCAAAGTGCACAGGGAAAAGCGAGTGACCCTACTCGTGCTTTCACAGCTGATGGGAAAATTGATTTCCTGCATTGCCATAGTGCCTTGGGCCAGGCTTCACACGAGACAGCTCCAGTGGTTTCTGCTCCCTTACCAAAGGCGAGGCATAGCCTGCTTTCCCCAGAAGGTGCGAGTCCCAGTACAGACACTCACATCCCTTCTCTGGTGGCTGTCCCCGGCATTGTCCAAGGGATCCCTGTTCAAAGAACCGATTCGGGTAACCTTGACCACGGACACCAGTCTATTTGGATGGGGGGGCACATCTACAACTTCAATTCACCCAGGGGCGGTGGTCCCAATGGGATCTCAAACAAAATATCAATTGGTTAGTACTCAGAGCCATACACCTGACACTTCGCCATTTTCACAAGACGGTGGCGGGCTGCCACATGCTGATCCTGATGGACAACATGGCAGCAAAGGCCCACGTCAACAGACAGGGTGGAACCCGATCTCGGGCTCTAATGTCCGAGGCCCGGCTACTGGGGGCGTGGGCGGAGAGGAATCTTCTGTCCCTAAAGGCGGAACACATATCGGGGTGGAGAACTGCCAGGCGGATTTTCTGAGTCGATCTACGGTAGATCACTCAGAGTGGCGTCTGCATCCCCGCCTCTTTCAGGAGATTACTCATCGGTTCGGTCGGCCCATCGTCGACCTGTTTGCATCCCCAGCGAACGCCCAGCTTCCCCAGTTTCTCTCCCAGTATCCCTCTCAGGGATCGGAGGGAGCGGATGCCCTCCGCAGTCCTTGGCTGGAGGGTCTACTATATGCCTTCCCACCTCTTCCTTTGATTCTGGCCGACATCAGGAAGCTGTTACAGGAACAAGCGGAGCTGATTTTTGTGGCCCCACACTGGCCAAGGCGACCATGGTTCGTGGATCTCGTGAACCTCACCATAGCTCCCCCATGGAAAATTCCTCCAGAGTAGATAATTTTAACGCAAGGGGCCATATAGCACCCAGATCCGCAGTGGTTCCAATTGGCCGTCTTTGTAAGCACTGCCAACGTTCACCCAACAGCCCCCACATATGCTGGCACAAGTTCAATAAAACAGTCAACGGAGTTCAACAGTTCTTTAAAGTAAAACAGATAACAAATGAAGTATGATCTTTTCAATGCCCAGCTTGCCTGTAATATGCAAACTGCAAAACTGAAGACAGCAAGGAAAACTCAGCAGGAAACAAACTTGATCCAAAATACAAAGAGTCCAGGTACAAGAGCTCACATCACAAGAGTTCACGTTTGTTCCCGGCAAATGCCCCACCCCACAGCGTCTCCTTAAATACCTATTCCCCAGGTGTGCCTTGTGAACTGGGGCGTGACGCTCTCCTCCCGAGCAAGTGAGCCTGCCTCCGTTGTTCCCTCTTCCTCTCTGCTCTCCTTGCTCTGGGATCTAGCGGGGAGGGGCCTTGCTCCTCGCCTGAGCTCTGCCTTCCCTGTTCCAAACTTGAAGGGCCCTGACCTGCTGCAGCCTGTTCCTCCCCACAGTCCTCCGAAGCCACAGACACCCCCTCCTGGGCCTCAACAGGGAACTCCATGTCGTCCTCAGAGTCAGGCTTGGACGGAGGCATGACACAAGCCTTGTTCTGACAGACTTTCAAAATTGCCCCGTAGTAGTGAAAGGCAAAGCCACAGTAAGAGTCAGCTTCAAAGAGTTTAGGGTGTCCCCTCAACGTCGTGGTCGTTGAAGGCCAGTGCACCAGTTTGATTGGGCTGGACTGGTTTGATGCCCTGGGCATCTGAGTAACAGGCATCAACCACACACAAACAGCTGACCTAGTGGCTGTGTGCCAGGAATTTGCTGGTGTGTTCAGCCTTAATTTAGGTCAATACAAGGGAGCACCAATCTCCCTTAACCTCGATCCAACAGTAACTCCTATCAGGATCAAACCCCACAGAGTGCCTTTCGCACTAAAGCCTAAAATAGATGCAGAGCTAGACAAGTTAGTATAGCAAGGAGTGCTTCAACCTGTAGATAGCAGCGTGTGGGAAACCCCCATAGTAATCCCAGTGAAGCCCAATGGGGATATTCGTAATTGTGCTGATTACAAATACACAATTAACAAAGCTTTGCAGCAACATGCTTACCCAGTTCCAGTGGTAAGCCACATTCTGGAATCACTGCAGGGAGATCGTGTATTTGCTAAACTGGACCTTGCACAGGCATATCAGCAACTGCCTGTGGATGATGCCACTGCTGAGGCTCAGGCAAAAGTTACACATAGAGGGGCATTCAGGGTTTGTCGCCTGCCGTTTGGGGTAAATGTTGCCCCAGGGTTGTTCCAGAGTGTAATGGAATGCACACTTAAGAATATTCCAGGTGTGTGCCCTTATTTTGATGACGTTCTGATTGCTGGGAAATCCGCAACAGTTTTAGCAGAATGTCTCAGAGCAGTTCTTCAACAGTTCCGCAAAGTGGGGTTGAAATTAAAAAGAGACAAGTGCCAAATTGGTGTGAACTCTACTGAGTTCCTGGGATTCAGGATAGATGCTGCTGGAATCCACCCCTCTGACCTAAGTCAAAAGGGGAGCTGCAGGCATTTTTAGGGCTACTTAATTTCTACCATTCATTCCTGCCACACAAGGCAGCATTGGCAGAGACGCTTCATCGGCTTCTGGATAAAAAGGCATCGTGGGAGTGGACAAACACCCACGAAAAAGCTTTTAAAGCAGTCAAATCACTGCTGTCATCAAGCTCAGTACTAGCTCACTTCAATAAGAAATTACCTGTCAGTTTAGCCTGTGATGCTTCACTGTATGGCACAGGAGCAGTTTTAAGCCAACTAATGGCAGATGGGCACCAAGTACCCATCGCTTACTATTCCAGAATGTTATCCCCTGCAGAGAGGAACTATGCACAGATAGACAAGGAGGCTTTAGCCATTGTAGCTGGAATTTAAAAAATCCACGACTTCCTATATGGGCGCTCCTTCACCATTTTCACGGATCATAAGCCTCTCTTAGGATTCTTCACAGCAGACAAGCAGACCCCACAGATCCTTTCTCCTAGAATGCTGCAATGGTCAATATTCATGACTGCCTATTCTTACAGGCTAGTCCATAAGCCAGGCAAGGAAATGGGCCATGCTGATGTACTCAGCCAACTGCCCTTGCCTCACACAGACCCGGACCCAGCACCTGCAGCCTGCATCCTGGCAATCCAGAATCTCCCTGAGATTCCCCTCATGCTGGAGATGTGGCTGCTGAAACTGCCACTGACAGAACACTCAGTCGTGTTCTGAACTGCGTGTTAAGGGGGTGGTCTGATAGTAGACCAGGTCCAGAATTTCATAGTTTCACTAGCAGAAAAGATGAGCTGTCAGCTCATAAAGGCTGCATACTATGGGGAAGCAGGGTGATAGTCCCACCCACATTAAGAGCCAGAGTTTTAGAATCTTGCATGAGGGTCACCAAGGCATAGTTAGGATGAAGGCACTTGCTAGGAGTTACTTGTGGTGACCTGACCTGGATAAGGACATAGAGGCTCAAGTAAGGAGCTGCCAGGTCTGTCAGAAGACCCAAGCTGAAATGCCTCAAGCACCAGTGCATCATTGGGAGACCACGCAAACTCCTTGGTCTCATGTGCACATAGACTTTGCAGGACCCTTCCAAGGACAGGTGTTCCTCATTGTTGTGGACAGCTATTCTAAATGGCTAGAGTTAGCACCTGTCCCATCTATGACTACTGCCAGGACCATCCAGGAACTGCGCACAATCTTTGCCATGCACGGCCTGCCAGATTTGGTTGTGTCCGATAATGGGGCACAATTCACAGCAGCTGAGTTCCAGTCCTTCCTGAGGACCAACGTAATCTGACATGCTACCTCAGCCCCCTTTCATCCTGCTTCAAATGGTTAAGTAAAACGAATGGTCAGAACGACCAAAGAAGCACTAAAGAAATTAACGACAGATGACTGGCATCATCGCTTAGCGGATTTTCTACTCTGCCAACATACTATTCCTTGCACCACTACGGGCCACAGTCCAGCAGAACTGAAATGTGGACATCGGCTGACCACCAAGCTGGACCATCTTCACCCTGACAGGGCTGCTGCAGAAACATCGCAATCCAAGCCTCCAAGAAGTTTGCAGCTTGGTGAGAAAGTATGGGCAAGAAACTACAGGCTAGGGGCACTTTGGGTGGCAGCTGTGGTTTCAAAGTGTCAGAGCCACTGTCTTATGAAGTGGCCCTGGACGATGGTCATTTGGTCCGACACCACATAGACCAATTGTGGCGGCGGCAGGCTAGCCAGAGCCTGGCCGCTGACAGAGAAGAGATTAGTGGGTTACCTGGTGACCGGGCCATGCCTGAGCCATCCAAAACTTTTGAGACTATGCCTGCAGAACTGGGGTCGCCAACGAACCCTGTCCCGAGTCCATCAGGCAGTATCGCAAACGAAGACAGCGGCACAGGTCTACCCAGCCAGAACAATCAACGAGGTACCAGTCTTCCCAAAGCGATCGGACCAAGGGACCCTGGTCTACCTGGCCCAGCAAGGAGGCTTGTAGATCGAGGACCTCAAACAACAGTGCGGCGCTCTGAACGGACACAAAAGCCACCTGCATATTTGAGTGATTATGTTCATAAGTTGCAATGTGTTGATTTATCCAGGGAGAAGGGGTGTAATGTATTGAGTTAGTCATTAATAGTTGTTATGATCCGTTGTTGTGTATGTCTCCAACTGTTGCAGAGCAAACTGCTAGCCTACAATTTAAGCGGGAAATTGTTCTTTAAAATGATTGGTCGCCGCCTAGTAGCGGCACTATATAAATAGATGCCAAGTGGTTGTCAGAGCCACTGCTGTGTTTTCAGTAATAAAGAATAGTTGTATTACATCGGTCTGTCTATGCCTCAACGAATTCAATACACAACAGAAAGTATAATAGATCTGGGGGAAAAAAAAGATAAATCCTATGTGAAAAAGTAGGGGGTGGGAAGGCAATCTTGAAGAGAATGAATGGAAAGTAAGCATAAGGAAAGAAGATGTTGAAACTGCTTGGAACATAGTAAGCAGGATTATGTAAGATGCCACAAAATGTGGAAAGTAATGGTAATCATAAACATAAAAAGGATGCTTGCCAGCTTGGTGAAGAAGGTGGATGAGAAAAAAAATGTACATAAGACTATTGTTGAAAAAATAAAAATAGGAGAAATGTATAGTGTGTAGATAGAGAAAAAGATAGTTGCAAAAATGCATTTGAAGAGTTTGAGTAATAGCTAAAACTAAAGGAGGCAGGAAAATACAGATGATTCTGATGAAAAATTATTTTGGAAATAAAAAAACAAGGAGTTTTTGGCATAGTGAAATGAATTAAATTTAAATGCTGTGAAAGAGAAGGCTGGAGGGAGAATTTTAGATATTTATAAAAGAATGGTAGTGATGTGTCAAATAGTTGAATTGAAACAAAAACTGTAAATGTTAATATTGAAGAAAAAATGATGAAAAGATAGTCATAAATATTTTGACAATGTGGAAAAATGAATAAATTGCAATACTGTGATGGTGTAACTGGAGAATACTACAATATAGATATAATTTCCATATGAAGTAATTTGAGATTTGTTTAATTATTTAATATTGCATCTGTGCCTGAAGATTGGAAGAATGCTGTTTACTGCTGCTCCACATAAAGGAAATGATAGCAACTATGTATACAAAAAGTATAGCAGAATTAGTTTCTGAACCAGTTCCTGGGAAGGCTTTTATCAGATTTTTGAGTGAAAATTTATGAAAGATGACAGCAAGCAAATGTGAAAGGAGCAATATAGTTTTAGGTTGAAATAAACTAAGTACTATCATATTTTTACTCCTCAGCAGGGCATTGAAAATATATAAATATATGAAAAAAAATTCCTTCTGATGTTTTAGATATAAAAAGCATATGATAAAGTTAATAAGATTTTGATGGTTGGTTGCTGAATGCTATAGGACCAGAATGTGATGGAAGTAAAACATAAGCAAGAATGAAATGGTTCTATGTTAAGCAAAGAATAAGATAAGGACATGTGATGTCCCTTGGTTATTTAATCTTTTATGGATAAGTGTATAAAAGGCATGTGATTTGCACTAAAGTGAGTTCTTTGGGGAACATGAAAATGTGTATACCAATAATGCCATGTTGTTGGTTCAGAATCCAAATAATTTGCTGCAAATGCTACATGCATTTATACAACAAGGATGGTGGATCTGCACATTAATGTACCTGATCAAGGTAGTTGTGTTTGACATAGAAAATGGTGGAACAATGACATGTTATACATAAATTATTAAAAGAGCAAGTAACATCTACTAAAGCAAGTGGTTGTGAAAATGGATGGAAAATATTAAGAAATAGAAATGTAATATATGTGGTTTCTGGTGAGGAATTCACTTCAAAAGAAGTGAACACTGCTGTATATAAGAGTTTTTCCTTCTTTGGATATAGAAGTGACAGAGTTGGATCTTTTAACAGAAAATAAGTTCAATGAAGTAAGAATAGCTAATTTAAGAAATATTTGTGGTAAGTCAAGAGGAATAAATGGGTACTGAATGAATATGGATTGTATAAAACACTGAAGAGCTAGTATGAAAATAATAATAATACACTGAGGTGGTTTGATTATGCCGACCATATGAAGGATGATTGAATCCCAAATAAATATAGGATGGAATAATGCATTGCTGAATGGAAGGAAAAAACCAAGAAAATAACAATGGGTGAAGCTGATGAGATCTTGAAACAGGGAAATGTATAAAACAAAAGACAATATGTAAAGTAATGTATGCATTTGGTGGAAGGAAGATATTTAAAGGGTAAATAAGTATAAAGAAGTATAGTGAATGGTATTAATATAAATTAGAATTAGTTTTATGTATTATTAGTTTTATTTATTTCATGCCTTAAATTTCTGGGTTTTCTTTTTCTTACTTCTCCTCTTGCTTTGTATAATGCTGCTTACCCTACAATAGTGTAATAGATATGCATGTATCATGTTTGTCTATAAATAGTAATCTATTATGAAATAACTTGGGATTTTAACTATATGTTTCATATTATCTTGAATGGTAGGATGAAAATATAAGAAAATTATTAAATTATTATTATTAAAATTATTAAAAATAATGTGTGTAATGTCTTATGACTATATAATTTGAAAAGTATATGAGAATAAATAATAGACCTCAAATTTATTGTAACATGACACATAGCCTGTCTCTGCAGAATACAATGCTCAAGGTGGTTTTGTTTTGCAAGTTTTATTATTTATTCTATTTGGTACTTAAAAAGAACACATAATGGAATAAAACAATACTTCAGGTTATGTGCTTTATAAACTAAGCAGATTTCAGGTTGTTCCAAGCTGAAAAGTAATTAGTGTAATGATAATTAGAGATATTTCCTTACATCATTCCTAATCAAACCTAGAAAGATTCTAGCCAAGCCTCCTCCTTTACCATCTTAGTTTTCTATGATGCAAGGACTTGCGTTTGTTTTAAATACAATGCACATTCTTTGATTTAGGTTTCTTATTAAATTTGTCCCTGGTTTTCCTAGGAGTTGAGTATGCTGACTCTCTTCTTTCTTAGAGTCTCAAGTTTGGCAGAAGAACCTGGGAGAGAAGCAGAGAAATACAAACACGACAAAGTTATAATTAAGTTTAGCATTTTTTAAAAGTATGTTCAAAGATAACTGTTCTGGATCATGTAGGTCTGTATGTTAGAATGTTGGCATTTATTGGGTTAAGTGCTGTCTCCTTAAGAGATGGCTTATGAGTAATGTAGGTTAGCTAGTCAGCTATCCCATGTTAATAAGGCAGTGGAGGCGATCCTCGCATCACGTTTAAGTGACCTACCCACTGCCCTTCGACGAGCCTGGGAAATGCTCGACAAACACTATGGAGCACCTTCTTTGGCACAGGCCTCATTCCTACAGAAGCTCTATGATTTCCCTAACATCAATATCAACGATCCTAGTCAGATTTGGAGATTCTCCATCTTACTAGACGAGCTCCGAGCAGCACAAGAAAGCGGCACCATGCCTGGACTTGCCCGCCTTGAGCAGTTTGACACACAGAACATTATCACTCAAAAACTACCAAGACAGTTGAAAGATAAATGGTTCGATATGACCCAGTCCCACAGGAAACAGTACCCCAGCAAATCTCCTCCCTTTGCTGCTCTTGCAGATTTTGTTTCCGATCAATCAGATATGTACAATAACCCTAATTACCTTGACGTCCATGAAACACGTTTCACAACGCCAAAACAGACCAATCACAACTTTGCCGCTAATAGAAGTTCCTTCCAAGCCACAAAGGACAGAACTCCTATTTCAGTGTACAAAACAGAGATCACGACCCGGCCAAAGAAGACTTCAGAAGAACAATTGCTGAGGAGTATTCATTCCAAACCTCGCCCACCAAGAAAAAGCCTGACTTGTCCAATTCATAAATCTTCTCACTCTCTAAACAATTGCAGAGAATTTGGGAAAAAATCCCTAGATGATCGAAAGGCCCTACTCAAAGAGTATAGGATATGCTTCAAATGCTGTGACTCTATAGATCACATGGCCAAAGATTGTGCAGTCAGGGTGAAATGCCACTTGTGTAACAGTGACAAGCACCCGGCAGCCTTATATCTAGAATCTAAGAAACCCTCTGAGGAGATACAACAAGTGACTTCGAAACCTCCTACGATGATGGAGACTCAACGTGACCCCAAAGAGCACCCAGATATGTACGGGACGTACTACACAGATATATGTGGCGACTCACCATGTCCTCCTTCATGCTCACCCATCTGTCTAGCAAAAGTCTACCCCAACGGGCAACCTGAAAAGACTGTTAAGATGTACGTCATACTAGATGCACACAGCAAGGTCACAATAGCTAAGCCTGCCTTTTTCGATCTCTTCGACCTCCTGAGTGAACTGAAGCATTTCGCAATAAATACGTGCACAGTACCAATGCGCACGGCGGGGAGGAAAATCACAGGTCTTCACATAGAATCGATAGACGGAAGTTCACATTTCCTGTTACCATCAGTGTTGGAATAGGTGACCTTACCAGATGTTCGCAGCGAAATTTCAACACCAGAGGCAGCAAGAAAAATACTTCACTTAGCGCACATAGCCGATTTAATCCCTCCTCTAGATCCTGAAGCTGAAATCCTACTCATAGTGGGATGAGACGCCCCAGAGTCCATTGGTTCCGATGAAAGAATCAAAGGTCCACCATGAACCCCAGTAGCCATTAAGACAGAACTCAGATGGGCCATAGGAGGGACAGTTTGTGTTGATCAACCACAAACCCTAACCCAGGTGAGCATCTCAAAAACCTCCATTCCCAGTAATGGAAGAGCACCTCACCTAAAACCACACCTAGAACATTGCACGCTTGTGACAACCAAACCTGTTTTGGAAGCAACAGTGTTCCAGATCAGTAAGAATTACAACAACTTAGCCTTGTCCATAGAGGACAAACAATGTCTGCAGCTACACGTGTTCTCCCTGAGCACCACGCAGTGGGATGAGCCGCGTCTACCAGAACAGAAACAAGATTGGGAGTCGTGTAGTGTACTCCCAAGATGTGTCCAGAGTATGCAAGTGCGCGTATGTCTCCACCATACAAAGGAAAGAATTGTATGCTTTCTCAGATATATCAACAAAGGTAATTGCAGCCTTAAGATACGTCACAGTCTACAGCGGGGAGAGCCACACTTACATTGTTTTGATTGCAACCATAAGATACATCAGAGTCTACAGCAGGGAGAGCTGCAGTCTCGGTGTCTTCTTTGGAAAAGCGAGACTAACAACACAACAAGGCCACACCATGCCAAGGTTAGAACTATGTGGTACCACTTTAGCTGTAAAGCTCACCAACTTGACAGTGAAGACGTTGTGCCTTGAACTACAGTCTACCACCTTCTACGCAGATAGCAAGGTGATGTCAAGCTACATCTGCAAACAAAACAGACACTTCTACATCTATGTAGGCGATAGAGTAGGAAAGATTGAAACATCTTTAAGCCCTGAACAATGGCAACATGTGCCAATAGATAAGAACCTTGTGAATCAAGTTAAGTGGCCCAACCTTGCCACACAGTTAACATAATTGATCTGGCTAGAAAGTCCTGAGTTCTTGGCTTGTCCAAACAGCCAGATGCCGCAGAGACCACAATGCTATATGGTTTCAGCTCCAGATCAACATACCAACATTCAACCTTAGGCACCCACTAAACTTCAACCAATCTGCTTCAAACCCCCTTCTAAGCGGAGACACCTGAGATTGGGCATAGTCTTGATCACTTGTCTTAGCATCTCAAGAATTAACCTTGTAGGAGCCTGCAAAGATCTACAGACTATTGAAGATATTTGCCATGATCCAGTGATTGACACATGTCTGAAGGCCAAAAATTGCCTTCCCCATGCATCTTACATGGGTGAGGTATGGGAGAACATGATTGGCGTACCCCGCAAAATCATGGACTCTATGTCATCAAAGACACCCACGCTCACACATGAAGTCTTCACCACCCTCATGACAACAGTAGCAGCCATTTTCAATGCTCCATCGGTGGTTCCAGACCCTTCGGCTCCTGCTGTTCCTGATTCTCCAGCTCCTGCTGTTCCTGATTCTCCAGCTCCTGCTGATGTTCCTGATTCTTCAGCTCCTGCTGTTCCTGATTTTCCAGCTCCTGCTGTTTCTGAGTTTCCTATGGTTCCAGATTCTTCGGTTCCTGAGCATCCTGTGGATCCAGGTTCCTTTGTTCCTGAGAAATTTTGGGTTCCAGTTTTTCTATTCCAGATTTGGTTCCAGTTTCCTTTACAGGAAGAAGACCTTATCTTGCTGAGAGACAAGAACGCATACCAGAACTATTGGCCCATGGGACTTGTGCACTGGGCTCCACCCAGTTTTGATGAACTATTGGCCCATGGGACTTGTGCATCGGGCTCCACCCAGTTTTGATGAACTAGTCTGCCAAGCTGAGGTCCAGATTGTGAAGCCACGTGAGCCAGACCGTGACTCAAAGACTCTTGTACCAGGCTGATCACCGATTTGGTCCCGTTGCTGAAGAAGATCGAACTGGAAGATTGAACCTCAAACTATGTATTTGTGTTTATGCATTGTTTGATGTAACACTTGCTTATTTCTCTTATAATTGTGCATGTTTTATATTCACCTTATAGTTATGCATGTTTTGATACCATGTTTTACCTATTTTAGTCACTAGCAATGAGAATTGCATGTTTTAATGCTACGTTTTTTGCTTATTTCAGTTAGTTAGTAGTGGAAATTTAAATTTCCAAGTGGGGAGTGTTCTGGATCATGTAGGTCTGTATGCTAGAACGTTGGCATTTATTGGGTTAAGTGCTGTCTTCTTAAGAGATGGCTTATGGGTAATGTAGTTTAGCTAGTCAGCTATCCCATGTTAATAGGTCAGTGGTAGGAGGAAAGGATATCATCACAGGATATCCTGGCCATGGGCCAGTTTGGAATGTTCTTTGTCTGATATAAGCATGGGGCCATCGGATGGCTCTGATGGACCCGGTCCACGTGGGAGGTTGATGTGGAGGAACTAATGAATTTACCTAATGAAGATTGCAATATCCAGACGGAATCTACAAATAGCAAGTATTGTTTTCTGACTGAATAAACATCTGTTTTGGAATCATCTTTATTTGAGTTTATCTGTCTGTGATTGGATTATAAAGGCATTTTGATTCATGTCACATAACAATAACTCATTCAATATCCACAGTCAGCTACCTTTTTCTGAATAATGCTGTTCCAGAACCATGTTAAACTTGGGTTGAAAAGAACCCATCAGCATATTAAATGCAGCCACACAAACTGATTTTGTGCAAAAGCTGCTAGTCTAACCACCTGTGAAACTCACTCAACCACAGTAAGGAGACCATTTGGTGGATGCTTTTCCCACTTCTCTGCTTTCTCAAGGTCGATTCAGCTGCCCCTGCTTCAAACTTATCAGTATGATGTCTGTTGCCACTTGGATTTAAAGCCATAGTTCCCTCATGGAGACACTGAACCAGGAGTGGGCGCAGGTTCCCTGAGCGGAAGACACATATTGGAAATATTGAAAAACTGCTCAGGAAGTGCTTCATTCTAAAAAGCATTGAGGGAATTATGGACTGCTTGAAGGATAACAAAATTTGCATATATTGCCTTCTTGCTGATAACCACTCTGCATGTAATAAATCAATTGAGTATACTCATAGCGAAGCAGCTGGCTCAGAGACTGCCTAACAGCTTTTCTATCACTCCAATGTCCTCTATTCCTTCTGTTGTCGTAGATTTTCAAGGTAACCTGGTTGGTCTGTAAACTGAGGTTATAATGGTCACCTCTAGAACTATCTGATTAAGTGTTGTTTTCTTTGTGGATATTATTTCCTCTCTCATTTATAGAGAAACTATTCTAGTTTCCATTTCTGCATTAGCCATCCCATGTCTATCATTATGTGTCCTCCTGGGCCTTTCTGCAATGTTTGTTTGACTGCTGATAAACTTTGCAAAAAATTCTTTCAAGCAATCAACCTTATTTGTGACAATTGATAAAAGTTCATAAATTGAATTTACAGTTTGAGCTGTGAGAAAACATTGTCTGGAAAGGAGATCTGTTTCATTCTTCCTTACTAAGTTTGTTACTATCCCATCCTGTGCAGGAAAAGTGGGTGCTGAATTCCAGGGAGGGGAGCTATTTTCTGTGAGAGAAACAGAAAGTTCTATATGCTGTTTGCTTTCAAGTTCGGTTTTTAAATCCCATTCCAATGAATTACATACAGATGAGTTACTTACTGGAGCAGATTGTCTATTTGCAGTGAAATCTTCCATTTTCTGCTGCTTCAGTGGCTTGGAAGAACTCAGTGCTGCCGAGTGAACATGCTGTCTCTCTCCTTTTCCCCATTAAAAAGTGTTTGACTATTATAAAAAGTCAAACAACGGTTAAAACAGGTTTAAAAATAGGGTTAAAAATAGGTTTAAATGAGTTAAAAATGAAGGATTTACCTGAGTGGCCTCCAGTTTCAGAGTCTGAAATTAAATCCCTCATTGGCCAACTCAGGATTGGGAAGGCTCCAGGAGCTGACTTCATTTCGGCCGAATTACCAAAGAATAATATGGAGTGGTGGATACCTGTCCTGGCAGTGCTATTAATCTATATTGACTCCACCGGCCATGTCCCAGAGGACTGCCAGGACAGGTATCCACCACTCCAATCTACAGACCAATAAGTCTGTTAAATATAATCAGAAAACTCTATGCCAAACACCTTCAAGATAAATTAAAGGAGTGGCTGGATCTTGAGAACCTGATTGCTGAAGAACGAGCTGGGTTTAAAGAGGGGAGAGGCACCATAGATCAGTGCTTAGTTCTTCATCATTTGATTGAAAAATATGCATCAGATAGACCTGTATCATTATACACTGTCTTTATAGATCTTAAGGCAGCTTTTGACACAGTTACAAGGACTAAGCTATGGGAGAAGCTGGAAGCTGCCTCAATTGATCACAGACTCCTCCATCTGTTACGTGCCTTACATACCAAAACATCCCTAAAGGTGAGGTGTAATATGCAAGGGTCTCTCTCGAGGTCAGTTGAAACTCAAAAGCGGGTTAAACAGGGGTGCATTTTGGCCCCCTTGCTCTTCAATTTTTACATAAATGATATGGTAAAATGGTTAAATAATCCAAATTACCACCCCCAAAAAATAGGTGACCGAAGCATTGCTCTGCTGCTCTATGCAGATGATGCTGTGATTCTATCCAGGACTCCAGTTGGCCTTAAAAGAGCCTTGCGAGCCCTTGTCCAGTATTGCAAATATAATAAACTGGACATAAATTATGTGAAAACAAAGGTTATGGCTTTTGCAAAAAGGCCAAAACAGTACTCATGGTATTTAAATAGCCACAAAATAGAGCAGATAACCACCTTTAAGTATCTAGGGGTGGTCATCCATGCCACTGCCTCTGGCCAACAATCAGCGAATGCCATTCTTAAATTTTTCCGCACAAAAGGAGGACACTATGTTCCAGCTGCAATTAAGCTCTTTCTGGCCAAGTCGCTAGCACAGCTTCTCTAGTCTAGGGGACCTTGCTCGGACCCTCAGCTTCGCGTTTTACACCACTGGAAAGAGTTCAATTTGAATTTATCAGAACAATTCTCCAGAAGTCCCAAACGCACTTCTGTGCCTGGAGACAGGATTGATAAAAGTCGAAGCAAGAATCTGTATAGCTTCCTCAAACATCTAGCTAAGGCTTAATTACTTTCCGCAAGGCCTTGCTCCATTAATTCTTCAAGATAAATTCTCCTCTTCATGGATCAAGGCAGTTGAGTCCAACCTTGCCAAACTAGGCTTCTCATCAGCCTCAATTCTCAAATTGGACTATGACCAAGCAAAACAAACCTTGCATCAAAGGATAGAGGACATCGAGAGGCAAGCAGACTTAGGTATGGCTCTGCTATTTCTGGCTCCAGTCTCTATTAGATACATGGTTACACCTGCCAGGTATCTTAGTCAGTTGGAGTCAGTAAACCACTGGAAAGCATTCTCACTTGCACGGCGCCATGCGTTTCCATCGGCTGTCCTATATGGCAAGTATAAAAAGACACCATTGGCAGAAAGACTCTGCTCCTGTGGCTCAGGAGAGGTGGAGACCATTGGACACATACTCCTTTGATGTTCCTTCTATAGAGGTATTCAGAAAAAACATATCCTCCCCATAATTGATAGGTATCCTGGTCGTTCGGAAAGTATTTATCTCCAGTGGCTGCTTAAGGATGAGCAGCCAGTGATCACGGCACAGGTGGCTAGATTCTGTGCAGCAGCATCAGGGATTCTCCAGAAACATAATAAACATTTTATATCTTTTTAATAATATTTTATAATTAATTTTATTACATGTTCTTATCCAGCATTAATCTATATTCAATGTATTTTTATTGTCAGGTCAGTATGATTCAGTTTTTCCAAAGGTAGCTAGTTTTTGTTATACTGTCTGTAAAACTTGGTATCCCATTGATTACATTATTAATTGTAATATATTGCTATGTCTTCTTGTGTTGGTTCTGTTTAGTTTTGTTTTATTTGAATGTTTAATTTATATGCTGGCCTTTGGTTTTAATAATAAATTGATTCATTGATCTATAACTTACAATAATATTTTATTTTCAGTCACTTTGAGGTAAATTGTTTTCCTACCATTATAAAATTTAGGAGCAAAACTTTTCAGAAAGCCCTTCATTTTGCCCCAGGGCTAGGTTATTATAATTATTAGTGGTGGTGTTGCTAAGAAGAGTGTGGGAACTAGGCTGAGAAAATGTCTTCTCTTCATCATCAGCCTCAGGTAACATTGCAAACTGTGGGATTAAATCCCCAAAGCAGGAACTCTGCCAAAAAATTGCTGTTTTGCACACAGGCTTCAACATGACCAGATTCAATGTTTGCAATAGCTTGATCTTACACATTACAACAGAATTCTAAAAGAAAAAGAAACCACCAGAAATGAAAATCGCTATTCTCTATAACATTCATGTACTAGACAATTGGTTAAGAGTACAATTTTGGCTATTCAAAGGCAACTCTTTTTGACTAAGTTAGAACTTCTTCCCCCAACCAGTGATTAATACAACACTGGAGCCTTTTTCTAAATATTGATCCCAAAAGTTCAGTTCTGATTCTTTGTTTCCATTTAAGTATCCACAACAAAGATACATTTCCAAATAAAGAACCAATTTCATCTAAAAATAGCACTGAGAATTTGTTCATGTGCGTGAGGCTGATATGCCTCATTGTTTCTAAGGGGTTCTATCTACATCACAGTTATCCCCAGATAATTATTGGACTTCTGTTTTGTGAAGGAAGAATTATGGGAAGTTTTCAAAGAATCCTGAAATTTAAGAAATTATTAGAGGAGTAGTATGGAATGTTTGCTCTTGATAGCTATTGAAATACCACACCACAAAACTTAGTAGCTTCAAAAAATGTAAGGAAAAGTAGGAGCTGAAGTTTGGGCACATGTTCTCCAACCCCTATTGTAGAAGTTATGATATTATATTTATTAAAAGTTGCTAAATTGTATGCATTCTGACAGAAAGTGGTTAATCTTTTACTTTTCTCAGGCAGTTTATATTCATAAGGAATATGCCATTTCACATGGAAGGTATAGGATTGCATCTTTAAATACTGTTCCAGTAATATCTCTCTATTTCTTTCTCTCTCTTTTTCTTTCTCTCTCCCTCTCTTTCTCTCTCTCACACAAACACACATGCACTCACACACTCCTTTCCTTGTAGTTTAGAACTAATGTATCAGAAAAAAAACCAATAATGAATTATTTTCACAGCATTTTAGCTTTCTATAGACATGTTGATGTCTTTTTTATGAAGATTTTGATGTGGGAACAATCAAACATGCTAAAGTTTGCAACACTTCAGAGATAATTCAGAAATGGTGTTTTAAAGCACGTGTGCACATAAACCATACACCTATCTAGAGGTATTTAAGGCAGCTTCACTTTTCTTTGGATCATCGGCTACCTTCTGCAGCTGTCAATTTAACTTAATCAATTTCATTTAATGAAATTCAAACACTGTACAACTTTACATACACAATTGTCTAGCTATAATTTGATGCAGAGACTGAATTAAGTAAAAACAACACTAACACAAGAGACTGAGAAATGGTGGGGTCCTTCAGTTGTATCCTAATGTGATATATTTTTGTACCCGACTGGATTGGGAGAACTCAAATTGAAATTCTCCTACAGAAATTAAAATAATTAAGTTATATGGTCAGGATTCTTTGGAGGCAACGTGGAGAGTGAGAAAAACATTGACTACATCACATTCCTTAGAGCTGTATGTCTCAGTAGTGATGCTTCTTGAACATATTTTTTCAGTTTTATATATTTTATTTTATTGCTGCCATGAATAAATTTACCTTGTTATCAATATTTCCTGAGTGGCTTCCTTCTCCTTAGGGCAATTTGTCAAGATCAGCTTGATTGATGTCAATGGATAACTGAGCACAAAAAAGCAGAGAATGAGTGGAATTTACTTTTTTTCTCATTCATTATTTGAAACTTTTCTGATTATAAGTGTACAAATATAGCTGGGAAAAGAGCTCAACGTGAAGAGAAGGGACCTGGACCTTATGTCCAGAGCCATTTGCTGGTAATTTAAAAAAAATGGTAAAGGTTTCCCCTGCCAGTTGTGTCTGGGGGCAGTGCTCATCTTTGATTCACAGGCAAAGAACAAATGTTGTCCAAAGATACTTCTGCAGTAATGTAGCCAGCATGACTATATGCTGAAGGTACACAGAACGCTGTTATCTTCCCACCAAAGTGGTACCTATTTATCTACTTACATTTGCATGCTTTTCAACCGCTAGATTGGTAGGAGCTGGGGCAAGTAATGGAAGATTACTCCCTCAAGGGGTACTTAGGTCTGGAACCAGGGATTTTTTTTTTCTCATAGAATGCCCAGAACGGAGTTCCACCACCTTTTTTGGATGGAACCTTGTAGAGTAGGCAAGGCAGGTTGTATGACATGTGTGAGTTCCAGCACCTTTTTTTTTTTTTTTAGAAAAAAAGCACTGTCTGGAACCTTTCAGTTGACAAACTGCTCAGTCACCATGCTGCTACTTGCTGATGATAGGAGTTGATAAATGACCTATCCAAAGGTGTTAAACGATAGTGGAAGCATCAGACAAGCTTGATGCACTTGCATATGTTGAAGCTGCTAAAACAAATGCTTCTTATTTTTAAGAATTGTTATTTAGATATGGGAGAAAGCATGGCAGCAAATGTTTATTTTAAATTAATAACTGATTTATTTAAAAATGTATTCTTTTGTTTCAAAAAATGATAACAGATTCAGAATTTGCTATTCATATGATTCAAAAATCATAACAACAGAAGCAGACTCCAGTTGATTTCTATAGCTGCTGTGATGAAAATGAAATGCAAAGTAGTGCGTGCTCTGAGTAGCTCAAGAAGTAGAAATAATGGAATCTCCTCCCCCCAACACCAGCAGGGCAAGCTACTGTATATAAGTAGGGAACAAACTTCATACTAACGTGCACTGATGATATTAACTAGTTGGATAATGAAAAGTATGCAAGCAACCAAGCTCAGAGAGCATCAAGGATTCCATATTAGTAGTACAGTGGTATCTTAGTACTCAACTGCTTTGAACTTATTGAATTTGGTACTCAACCAGTAGTGGGATTCAGCTAGTTCGCACCAGTTTGGCAGAACCGGTAATTTTTTGTTGCCCAGGCCCAGAATGGACTTCCAGAAATGGCATCCATACAGAGAACTGGTTGTTTACATATTTGAATCCCACCACTGTACTCAACACATTTTGACCTAAACATTTTGTCCTGATACTCATTGTTTGTTTGGTACTGAGTGCACAAACTAGAACTTCTTGGTGTCGGCTTCCTTGTGACTCACTACATTATTCCTTATGGGGAAAATTAGTTTGGTACTGATCATTTTTGGTAATCATCATGCCTCCCGGAACAAATTAACGATGAGTACCAAGGTACCATTGTATCTGTCAAACATGAAATGGCAGGGAAAGGGGTAAAAAAATACAATTACATCTAGGGTCTGTTTTTTTTTTAAATAAAAAAACCCCAAAGAAGCAATACAGGTGCATTAAATGCTAACATAGTTTTTAGTACTTTTGAAAAAGTTTAGAATACTCTGTTTCATGCAGCAATTATCACAAGTCTTGGGGAGCTGTCAAAATAGGGCTGGAGGCTGGTCCAGGATTTATTTTAATTCATTCAATTTAATATGGCCTCCTACTGCAGGATTCTCTTCTCCTGGAGTCGGAGGCCAGGAGGCCGTTCTTCTCTTCATGTGTAGAGATCTTTCCCCAGCTAGGTTTGTACATTTCCTGGGTAGTATTTCCAATCAGAAAGTTTCAAATAGTGGATGAAAAAAAATGTCAATGCCATTCACTCCCTGCTTTTCTGAGTGGCTTACAAAATCAATTTAAAATAAGAAGAAAACAAAACAATTAAAAGCCCCCAAACAGGCAGCTTACATTTACACTATATTTCACTTCATTGCCTTTCAGTGAAAATTTTGGCCACTATAAATGTTAGTCTTTCAGATGTCATGAAACATGCAACAATATCTTTCTTTCTAGAAGCTGATTTTTATAATCTGCACAAGAAATCTTTTTTAATAGTCTCAGCAAGATGATTGTGCCCAAAATAAATAGATAAATATGCAGGAGTTGTTTTACTAATAAATAGCAGCTCTGGAAACCTACAGTTTGTGACAAATACTGATTAAACATAAATAGCCAATAAAACACTATATCACTAGGATAGAAGTATAAATGCTTATCCTAGCCAAAAAAGGGGGTCCTGGTTCTGTGGCCCTGCTTCATTTCTACCTTGGTATAACATAGTCCTAACCCCACAAGATCTTTTACAGCCTTACCCTGATAATATTCATTTTATCTCACCACCAAAACATGATTGAGACAGGCTTATCTATACTAATATAGTATTAAAGAAATACTTCCTTATATTATTGGTGAAACCCTTCTACCTCAGATGTCTGAAAACATAGTAAAATTCCAGACTTACAAAATGAAAAAAAAATCAGAGGATGAAAACTACTATTATAATTAAGAAAATTTTTAATTGAAAAGGAAAAAACATTTATGCCAGATTTCAGACTTGAAATCTTCTCTATACTAAATAATGATCTTTAATATTATGTTGTTTCTTAGTGCCAGTAAGAAAAGAAATAAGACCAACTGCATAATCAGCATTGACTCAATTGAAGGGGTGATGCTTCATTTGCAAAGAAAACAATGAATTGCTGAGATTAACTGGAACAAATGAAATGCTTTAGCCCAAAGGAGACTTATAGGAATGTTTCAGAAATGGAGATTACTTTGAAGGAGAATGGAAGAGCAATAGAGGGCACTGTTACCTGTTCCTCCCTTTAAAAATGTTGCCAGCCACCTCTGATGATGTTACAAGACCTATATCTTGGTCTGACTTCAATAGTAACAAAAGGCCTAATAGCAAATATTTGAAAATTACAAATGTATCTATAGTTGGTTTATATAAAAATAAAAAGATAGAACAAAGAATGGTAACCCTTTGGCCCAGCTTAGTAGGTTTAATATAGTTTTATGATATTATAGTTTCAAAAAAACTATACACTTTTATATTCAGCTTTATCAAAATTAATAAATTAGTAACATTGGTAACAATGTCTTTTTTCTGCAATCTTTAAAACTTTTTTAAAAACTACAGTCTCCTGCCTTTGTCCCAATTATTCAGTCCCATGACTGATTCTTTCTTTAAAATACCATTTTTTTTATAGCGCCAGATACTATCAGGAATAAGAAACCCAGACTCAACATCTGTAAAACAACTTTACAATGTTTGGAGAAAAGTAATCTGAGTCATAACTAGTCTGTGAGCTGTGGCTGAGAGAACTATAGGAACTTGGAAGCAAGCCTACAAAAAGTATTTCTATAAAATAAAGTCAAACTGAGAAAAGAGGTAAGGAATTAAAAGAAAAGTATCTCATGTGATAAAAAGCTGAATCCTTTCTTTTCTCAGATTTCTGGCTGAAATATTGTGTTACTTCTTCCACAATTCCATACACAGCAATTAGATTTTATGATTAATTACTAAAAGCTAAATGCTAGACATATCACAAAATTAAACATCATTTTATCCATTTCTATTATTTTGGATTTTGTGTTTTATACAAAGCACATTTATCTCACTGATAATCACAGCCCAACCATTTTCTGAGAACTGAAAAAAAAAATCTGCAATGGAGATAATATAGATTGTATTTCTATGACAGTCAAAAGCAATGCTGTGCAATTAAGAAAGATTCATTTTCATAAAAATGCCTGATTTTTATCATGCTGTAATTCAGCAGTTCCAAACTAAAGAAAAATTGTTTTCCAATCCATTTCTCATTAAACCCCTGTCAGTACTCAATTCTTTAGGTATTGTCAAATGACTAATTGATAAGGCTTATATCACTGAGGATACACCTTAGTGATTGCAAGTGAGAATAGGAATTTTCATCAAAAACAATTGGCGTATGTTTAGAACAATGTAATGTCATTCAAAATCTATTCAGCACTAATAATGGCCCACCAAAGGACTCAAGTGTTCCATAAGGCAAGAGCCTTTAATCTTTGGAAAATTTGGAAAGCTTGTTGAGGGCTTGCACACTGACTGCTGTGGTAAGATGCCATAGGCTATACATTGGGTTCAGCTCCGATGGAGTTCGAATTGTTTTGAAGCTAGGGTATGTCTTCTTTTCTGTGTGGTTCAGTGATCCCCTGACTGGAGAAGATTCCTGCCTCATTCCACTAATCTTTTCCTGAGGTTCAAAATCTATAAAGGAAATGCTCTCTTGAGAGCTCTATGGTTCCTCCTCAGTAGCCCAAATAAAACAAGCAAAAGAGAAAATGATCAGCTTACTCTCCATTTTCCATTCCCCTTAGCATCAGATTAGCCATAGTGCTAATTTTTCTCTTGTGCATAAGATTGCAGGAAGGATTTATGCAGGTTCAGAGTCTGCATCATGGGTGAGAGAAGGATCTGTCAGCCCTTGTTCTTAGCATTTAATGTCAACAGAAGAAAGAAGAATTATGAATTCCTTTCATAATTCCAAGATCTCTGGCAACTGCAGATAATGAACAGTAGGTAAAGGCTCTCCATCAGTAGTTCCCAACATTTTGGCATTACAGACCTGTTTTGTGGAAGACACATTTTCCACGGACATGGAAGGAAACCGAGATCCCTTGCATCAGGGTTCACACTCCAATTAGAATCTAGTGCCTGATTATATGAGGTGGAGCTGAGGCAGTGAAGCTAGCACTGCTCACCTCCAGCTGTATGGCCCAGTTCCTAATAGGCCACAGATTGGCACTGGTGGGTGGCCTGGGGATAGGGAACCCTGGCTCTAAGTGTCAACATGATTTAATATATGGTCTTAGATGTAGGCTATTAAATTTAAAATTCAGTTGAAAATGAAGACTCTTTTATCTAAGACTGATTAGCTGTTTTGTTCCCTCTAATCTCCTCAGTCCCAGGTCAAGTAATGCAGATAGATAGATAGATAGATAGATAGATAGATAGATAGATAGATAGATAGATAGATAGATAGATAGATAGATAGATAGATAGATAGATAGATAGATAGATAGATAGATAGATAGATAGATAGATAGATAGATAGATAGATAGATAGATAGGAAAATATCTTGGGAAGTTTTTGCTACTGCTTTGAAACATTGACATTTGCACAATGTCTTTTAGAATAACCCCCTTTCCTCTGTATGTTTTTAACAGTTGATCATTACCTATGCCAAATAACAGCATTTGATTACTCGTAAAAAGTGATTGAACTACTTATTAGGCGTATGTTAAAAAAATACATGCACACAAAATAAATATTTTTCCTATGAAATAAATGATAATAAATGATGCTTTTTAAAACTTTTAAAACTTCACAATTTTATTAATAGTCTAATTTATCAGCTATCCACCTATATAGCCACAAACATGCAGAAACAATGCTAAGATGATTTATCATTAATATAAGCTAATAAAACCATAGTATTAATTATGTATTAGTAACATCTGTATTTAACAAGCCTCCCCTTCCAGTACCATCAAAAGTACATGTCAATTATACCGTTTGGAAATCTCTGCAAGCTGCATCCTTGGATGTATGCAACTCTGGTGAGTCAGAGTAGGGGCCAGAATATTATCCTTTTCCAAACAGGGGAAGAGATGATTGACTGTGTGCTTTGAAATTAAAAAAAATGTTGGTGTGCATATGATATTAATAAGAAATTAAATGAAGCATTTTGAAAAAAAAGGGAAATAGATTTTCTTCCATCAAACTGCCTCTGACAAAGTGAAATGCTTCACATTCACATTTCAAGAAAAACTCATAATGGCAGATCACTGATGCTAAAGTTCCTTCAAATTAAGTTGTATTCTATCAGAATTTAGGAGGTGATATCTATGCCATCATCTTCTAAAAAGATGTGCAATCTTAACGGCAGAAAATTATGACTCATGGACAAATCTGAACTTAAGCTATTCTATTTGAAATGGGTTGTACTTTGGTAAATCTCAGTCCTTAAAGTCATAGTAAAAAGATGGATAACTATATTGGAAATGTTATAGCCTTATTTTTTATACTGGTAAAAGAAATGGAAAATATTACTGATGACCTGATAGTAAATAGATAATAGCAGTTGCTGGAGTTTGGGTTACTAAGTAAAGTCAGATCTTCCCAACAATTTTATAAATACCTATTGGTCAATCATCTGCAACTACAAAATTTCAAATCTTTGACAACTACAATGTTGGAATGTATAAACTCCTATTCTGTTTCTTCCACACCCAATTTTCACTGTTTATCCTTGTAGCTTTGAGGATCTTTTCTAGGCATGACAACAGACAACTTCCAGAGTGCTATTACAGAATTTGTTTCTGCAAAGAAATGCTATACCAAACAAGCAAATGTCTATGGAGATTCTCAGGTCATCCAGGTCATAGTTATCCCAAAGTTGTTTTTTCACGAGGTAACTGGACTTTCTTGTTTTTCTTTAAAGACGTTTTGCTTCTCATCCTAGAAGCTTCTTCAGCTCTGAGCATACAAACAAATCTTTCCTCATTCAGGCAAGTTTTGTTCCTTGAATGCACCTATCTTTTTCTAGATTAAGTTTCAGGTTTTTTCCCGTCTCATCAATCTTAGACTGTTTCCAGGCACTGATTCAAGAATTTCACAGTTACCCTGGGAATTGGGGGTGGAAATGAATAGTAGAATTGTATTTTAGCAACTCCTACCACAAGTCTTTTGATGTTTTCCACAATGTTTTCATATAAAATTGGATGGAGAAAACAATGAAGCTCTGAAGCATCTTTTATGTGCCTCCTATAGCCAATCTGACATTGCAGTCCCAAACAATAATAACAATCTTCTGAAAATGATACCAGTCACTCTATTTCAGAACTGTCAGAATTAAAAGTGAACTGTTTAAAATTATTTCAAGTGCTGACCATTGACTGGTCTTTATGCTTGTATAGTCATAGTCATTCTAATTATTATTATTACACTCTGCAAGAGGCAGTTTGGCGTAGTGTTTAAGGCACTAGGCTAGAAATTGGGAGATTGTGAGTTCTAGTCCTGCCTGTATGATTTTGGGTGATCAATCTCTCTCAGTTCCAGGAAGTAAGCATTTGCAAATCACTTCTGAAAATTTTCCAAGAAAACGGCAGAAACTAGTCCAGGCAATCACCAGGAGTTAATGCTGACTTGTAGGTTCTCCTTCCCTCACCAAATCTTTTAGATGGCCAGCTATGTAAGTGCTTACAACTATAATCCTTACTAATCTTTAGATAAACAGGCATTCATTTGCCTCTGCTTTCCTTGTTTCATAGATGAAACAAGGAAAAAATGAACAATGTGGCTGTTAGCTCTGACTTAAGGAGTGATTTATTTGTAGATATAGGGAGCGCTTTTGAAACCCGCTATCTCTTTATTCCTATATAAAATCTGTGGAATCAATTTAGCACGTGTAATGTAATGTGAGAAACTTGTTTACTAAGCTTTAGTATATAAATTAATGGAGGCAAATTTTAAACAAAAATGAAGATCACAGTTTATTGATTGACCTGTCTTGGTTCAAGTAGGTAGCTACAAGAGGAAGTAAAGAATTCTAAAGATTCTCATACAGGTATCGTGAGCTTTTATGCTAAATTTAAATTTTTAAGATAACTTTGCAACAGCATTTTATTTTGTTAATGGGAGAGTCTTTTTTTTGGGACTTCTCCTTTTTTACACATACATATACGCAGTCACTGCTTTGAAGTGTCATGCAAAATTAAAAATCTTATTTCCTAATTGCAAGTATTTATAGTGAAAAAAAATGGGTGGTGCAAAAAAGAACACCAAAAATCATTTAAAAATATTACTTTAAAGAAAAGCAATCTTTGATCTGGAACATAAAGAAGTATGCTGTAAATACACTTGTATAAAGTTCAGAATTCGCAAAAAATAGAGATCAACCCACACATAGTTTATTAAAAGATGGAAATGATTTAACATTCAGACTATTAAATATCATTAGCAGATTTGAAATTTTATTTTATTTTTTGTCACAAGCAGTACTTAGCAACTATACAAGCTGCCAGATTCATCTTTCCCTGAAAGTTACATTTGCTGTCCTTGAAACGAGAGCATGAGTGGAGCTCCCGGGACCCTAAGACAATTCTATCAATGGGAAGAAAGCAGGAGAGTTCTCAAGAATTTTACTGCCACCTTGTGGTCATCTAGCTTTCTACAGCCCAGATAAAGCATGCCTATTCTCTTCCTCCCTTGTGAAAAAGAATGAGTAGCCAATTGAATGACAGAAACAGTACCAGCAGCCATTGCACCTCTTCCTCTATCCTCCCTCTTTCTTTTCACTTCAGTTTCTAGGATGTGGTAACAAAATCCTAAGGGTGAAGCAAACAGATGCAGAAGAAGTATTATTTGCTGCCACCTCAAGGACATCCTTTTTTTTTTTTTTTAAATAGTCATTATATGATAAACTTCATTTTGCTGTTCTTCTCTATATTTATAACACAGCCCAGAAGGTATATTGAATAGAATAGAATATAATTCTTTATTGGCCAAGTCTGGTTGGACACACATGGAATTTGTCTCCGGTGCATAAGCTCTCATTGTACATACAAGTAATAGTGATAATCATAATCATAAATGATATGAAAATACATTCATCATAAATCATAAAATACAACACTTCATCATAAATCATAAGATGCAACACTTTGTGATAGTCATAGAATACTTGCTAAGCAACATAAATCATATTAGAATACTAAAAACAATATAAATTGTAAGATACAAGCAACAAAGTTATAGACATAAGATGATAGGTAATAGGAAAGGATAGGTAATAGGAAAGGTGAGGAGTATCATAGTAATGCAGCTTTACTAAGTAGTTTGACAGTGTTGTAGTAATTAGTTGTTAAGCAGAGTGACAGCATGGGGGGGGGGAACTGTCCTTATGTCTAGTTGTTCTGGTGTATAATGCTCTTTAGCAGGGGTCCCCAACCCCCACTGCATGGACCAGTACCAGGTCACAGCATGCCAGCAACTGGGCCGCACAAACAAGCAAAGCCCCATCCACAGGATGCAGGCAGTACATGAAACCACATCCCCTCCAGTCTGCGAAAAAACCTCTCCCCATGGAACCAGTCTCTGGTGCCCATAAGTTTGGGGACCTCTGCTCTATTGTGTTGTCTTGAGGGAAGAAGTTGAAACAGTTTATCTCCAGGATGTGAGGCATCTGTTTATATTTTCACAGCCCTCTTTCTTGCTCATGCAGTATACAGGTCCTTAGTGGAAGGCAAGCTGGTACCAATTGTTTTTTCTTCAGTTCTAACTATTTGTTGAAGTCTATGTCTGCCTTGTTTGTGACTGTTTCTGGGCCTCACAGATCTTACCCCTCATAGGTCAAATCTTTTAACATCCTTAGATGAGGTAAGGGACCTGGATAATCAGTTCTCCCTTGAAATACATAGGAATGAAGCCATTCAGAACTGTAAAGATTAGAACTAATATTTTGAAGTGTATCCAGAAATCAAATGGAAGTCTCTGCAGTCCCCAATGGGAGAATTCTCAGGTGGCATAGCGGCTTTCACTCACCAGCATAAGGCAGCTTTTGGTTTGGTTGACTTTATTACGATATAGAAAATTTGAGATTCCATCTAACAGATAAGTTATGCAAATAAAGAGGATCAGGATATCTGAACCTTTTTTAAAAAAAAGTTTGCTGCTTTCCCATCCTCCACCCCTCCTCCTCCTCCTCCTCCTTCTTTGTTGTCTTCAATATATCTCAGAAATACTGGCATCTAGATGTCTCACCAAAGGAGATATTTATAGGTCTGATATTTCACTATTTCACTATGATTTGAATATGTGTGTATGTCAGTATCATAATCGAAAAATACTTGCTATTCTGCAACATTTTCTTCTTCACTCCTTTTCTTCTTCAATTGTTATTATAGGGGAAAAAGAGGGGAATTCTTCTAAAAAAAACACTTTCCCTAAATGTCCAAGTTAAAAGCTATCACTGTAAAGTCATCTACAGTAACTGAAATTTAATAATAATAATAATAATAATAATAATAATAATAATAATAATAATAATAATAATAATAATAATAATAATAATAATAATAATAATAATAATAATAATAATAAAGTTGGAAGGGACCTTGGAGGTCATCTAGTCCAACCCCCTGCTCAGGCAGGTAACCCTACACCATTTTGGACAAATGGCTGTCCAGTTTCTTCTTAAAAACTTCCAGTGTTGGTGCATTCACCGCTTCTGGAGGCAGATTGTTGAAATAAGAGAAAACAGAAAAGTTTGAAGAAAATTGAATTTTAGGTTCCTTATCTATTTTCTCCTCCCTCAAGTCCCCTTCCTGCTTTTTTCTATAGCAGATACTAGCTTTTTTAAAAAAAATATTAAATCAATTCATTTTACAGGTGATGAAAACCTGTAAAATGTAACATGCAGAATGGAATGCCTAAATGATGAAAATTGCGAAGACAATACTTGTAGGAATGAGAATAGGAATGAAGATTGCAATTCAAAATATTTGTTATCATCATGAATGTAAAGAAGCTATGCGGCAATGGATGTTAAAAAACAAATGCCTCGTCATGGGGACTTTGGAGTTAAATATATGGCAATCTCTTCACAGAAGAATGTTTGTCTAGAAGAATACTGGCAGCCTTTCACATATATTCCCTAGGGTGAATAAACTGAGCTGCAGCAACACTGATTACTGGGTTTGTGAATTATAAGGGAAGAGCATTCCCTATCATCTGGATTAATTCTCTTTTGTATGGATATTGGCATGGCAGCTTTGGCTCCAAAAGCAATGCCTGAAGATATGTTGTCAGGTATCCAGGCAAACTATTTTTTTTCTTTTAAATTTATATTTTTGCATAAAGTACTTATTTTCTATTGGTTGAAGCATCCTATAGAAGACAAATGATGTGTTGAAAGATCTGTTCCTATAATTCCCATCTGACACTTAAGTCAGAACTTCCTTGCCAGAGCTCTGGAATCTTTCTCTTTTTAACACATATTGCCTATGACTATTTGGTCAAGAACAAAAAACATTATCCTATTGCTGCCAGACATCTGTATTTGTTTCTTTGCTGTAGAGCATTTGGGAAATGAGTAGAAATGAACAGAACATGACAAATCCAGGCCCATATATATGTCAAGTTAAATTCCAGAAAAGAAAGTTGTCTGGCAGCCTTAGAGCAACTATTGCAACACGACTGAGAATAAGCTACTTATGGCAGAGTTCCCCAACCTTTCCGGCTTGGCAGCCTGGAAGGACAGGGAACAGCAGGGAAATGTGCGCAAGCGCAGCTCCACGTGCACACGTAGAAATGGGTCCCATGCATCAATGGCATGCACGCTGGCATGCATGTGCATGCACAAACGGGCCACCGGCACCCGTATGATACTGGCAGCAGTACTAGCATCCCCCCATATGTGCAAATGGGGGCCTAGTGACTGTGTACGGTGCTACCGCAAGTGGGCGGGACTCACCAGCTATTCCCAGGGCCCAGTGGCCAACCGGGCCACGGACCATAGGTTGGGGATCCCTAACTTATGGACTTCAAGACTGAAGTTAGAATTCTGAAGGTTTCTTTTCATTTTCGTTTTGTTTTTTTTACAATTTTGCTGTTTAACTGATAGTTATGACCATCCTAAACTGAATCTTGAACACTCTATTCTCAGAGGTTATAAAATAATATGTGTTGCTTGCAGTTGCTTAGAACTGAGAGCAATTCTCTATCTGTCTTTAGTCTTCTACATTTACTGGTTTTGCTTGCTTGTTTCTATTTTTTTCTTCTGTACTTTGCAATCAGTGGTAAGTAATTTGTAACAGTGTCAGGTCTAGTCTAAACACTTTCTTGGCTTGTGAGCTTAATAAAGTGCTGGCAAGATTAGAATCCAACAGGTTTTCAGTTCTCTTGGCTAGACTCCCTCCTGTCTAAACCCCACCACTATTCTTTTGACTTCATTTCTAAAGTAGAAGTAGGGAAAAGGCGTAGAAAAGAATCTATCATTGATTGTTTAATGTGACTTTATACACATACCAAAGTTGCACTGCCACCCTTTCTTCCACCATAAACAATAGATGTTCCAGGCATAATCCTTGGCAGTGTAGAGGCTGGGAGGACTACTCACTACTACTACAAAGATGAGTTCTCCTATGCTTAAGCCTAGAAAATAAGTAGGAAACATCCTCAGCCACATAGCATGCAAAATATTGGAGAATCGCAGCCAATAGAGAAGTGGCAATAGTATTATGATGACCCCACTGTTAGCTGTGGAGAATAAGCATCACATTGATTGTTGGCAATACAGTTAGAAGAATAAGTCTGTGGAAATGCAGGCTGTCAGTGCTTGTCCATGGAAATGCCAATATCAGCAGAAGACAAGAATATATACATATTTGTGTATCTCAAAGGTGGAAAAGCTTCTACATGAGGAATTGTATTTGCAGTGGCATGCTGTGTTTTTGTGCCTGGGGCAATTCCACTTTTTCTTCTCTGCCTGCCAGTTATTTCAGCTGATATGGCAAGAATTTGTTCTTTACATATCATTTTGATGGGGACAGGATTAAGTGGCAAGCCTGGGTTTCAAATTTGACAGACTGGCTTTTATTTTGTTTCTAAGCCTTCTTAAAACAGGAGGGTTGACCAGTCTTTCTTAGATATCCAGTTTTTAGGAACTTGGGTGCTTTACCCTTAATTGCTATACCCTCCCACAAAATCTGGAAATTGCATCTCTATCCCTCTTTCTAATGCAGATCATGACTAGAAATTCTGGGGATAAACTGTCTATGGGTCAGAAGAAAGAATAAGTGTGTGTTTGTGTCACACTTGCTTTAGATTTATTTATGGCAGACCTCTTTACTGGTACAGGTTCAAATTAGTGTCCACCTGCCAATGTTACTCTCCAGAGTACCCCCCTACTGACACTCTGTATAGATTTGAAATTGGGATTATGACACAATGATCATGGTCAAATTTAATGTTAGAAAGACATCCATATGAAACTCTTTGAAATTGCCCCATAAGTGTCAGCATGAAAATACTGCTGCGATAAGCAAAATGATACCATGTTTTTGGTATCTGGATATTGGTGCAGTAGCATGTCACATAATAAAAAGAGCAATGAAGACAATGTTTTACTTCAACCTGTATTGCAATTTGTGCAATTTATGATTCTCCATTAATTTATTTCATACTAGGATTTTATTTCTACACTGACTAAATTGGGAGCAGCATTAAAGAATAAACAATAATTGGTTTTAATCAGGAATAGTGAATTTGTAAGGCAAAACAACAACACTGTAATTCCAATCAACTGTGGCTTTTACTGATTGTTATTCTCTTCCATTCATGGGGCTTAGACAGAGTTTTGAAACCAAGCCACGTGAACAGCTGTGATATATGTTGTCGCCTAGATATAATTTGGATATATTTTGCTCTTCCAGAAGTGACTGAGTCACAATTCTTGGCATTACTTCCCATGATGTAAAAGACCTTCACCATGATATATACTAGGTTGTATGTGTTGTATGTGTGAATGAAAAGTTTTGATACTACATTGGCCACTACATTTGGATTTTTCTGTCAGAGACATAGAGAAACTGAAGCCATTTCTTCCTTCCATGGGCATGGGTCAAAATAATCAAGATGGTGTGTGGTGACCCATACAACTGAAATCTATAACGCTTTCATTGTGCAGTTGTTCCTATAATCTTGACTTCTTTTACTTTCTCCTCATCCATGTATATATCTGCTTTCTTCTAAAGCTATGTCATAATAAAAATTAAAAAAGGAATACATGAAAATAAAAGATAGTATCTTTGAAAAAAAGAGCAAGATGTAATTTACATATTTTTAAGATTAAAAAATAAGCAAGTGATAAAATTGAAGCTTTCTTTAAAATTGAGATACAAAAAAAGTGAATTTTTGAAACCCCACTAATGCTGGTCTTTGTTCTGTCCTTCAATAATATTAAAACATACTGATTTCTGACAATCTAATTTTCTAGAATGTTATTTAATTAGTGTATGCTGGTTAGGTTTGTTTCATTGCTAATCTGTGGGTAGAGACTTTGTATACAGTATAGTTTTTCTACTATAATGGTGGCTACTTTAAAAAAAAGAAATCTAAATTTTTAAAATTTTATTGTGTTTTATTTCATTGTATTTAAAGGTGTCCCCCCCACACACTATTTACTGTAGTATGCATAGACTGACCCTGTTTTTGTCAATTATTTGACTTCTATGACTAAACACAGAAATATGATTTCTATACTGAACAACAACTTAAGGACAGGACTTCATCAACAGATTTTTGGAAAATCTGTCTCTAGCATTTAATCAATCAGTTATTAATGTTTTTAGTAGCCAGCCAGTTGGTCAGCCAGCCTGATCATTAGGTGCCATCAAGTCACAGGTGACTCCAAGTGACCACATACATTTTCTCCATGATGATCTATATCAGAGGTGTCAAACTCGCGACGTCACGTGATGTGTCACGAAGTATTGTGACTTTTTTCCATTGCCGGCAATGGGATGGTGCAGTTTTGCCATGACGCATCCAGCCTGCAGGGTGGCAGTTTGACACCCCTGATCTATATAAACCTGATCTTTCAAATCTTCCAACTATGCTCCCACCACCACCACTGTAATTAAGTCCATCCATCCATCCTGCTACCAGTCATCCTCTTTTCTTCCCTTCTATCTTTCATAGTGTTAGAACAATTTCCAAAAAACTGAGTTTTTCTATAATGGGTCTGAAGTAGGATAATTGGAGCCTGGTGAGAACTCTGGATTGCTTTATTCAATGATCCATCAGTTTGTTTTCTTGGCTGTCCATGGCTCAGGAGTCTCCCCTAACACGAAAGTTCAAAGGATCAATACTCTTCCTATCCTGCTTCTTCATAATACAATGTTCACTTTAATAAAGTGCTAATGTAGCTACTGACTGATTGCCTGAGAATTTTTGTATAGGATTATAGGAACTGTTTTCTTGGGGAAAGTAATGCCTAAAAATTAAGTAAAATAAAATGAAAGAAGATGATTAATCTTCCAGAGAAAAATATCTATTCATAATGGAGAGCATGGAAGAAGCAGGAAATAGCTATCCCCAAAATATGAAATACATCCTGCTCTGCTAACAGACTTTTATATCAGTTATATATTGAAAAATAAGCTCTTGATCTAATGTTAAAAGAGATGAAAGATTATGAGTTATTCCACAAGGGGCAACCTGAAGACTATTCCTTGCAGGAAGTAATTTTTGACATTAGATCTCAAAGGATGGATGGCCTCTGTTTTCCCAGAACAGCTTGGGAAAACATCATCTGTTCACATTTCCATGCTGCAAAAGTTGCAGCAAATACCTTTGAATGGAGCAAAGTATACATTACTTCTTTCAAATTCTTAACTAGCATTGGGTTAAATAAGGAAAACAGGAAAATATTTGGGGCTTTTTTGAAAAAAGAAGAAGCACATCACCACTGAAAACTACAACCATTCATTTGATTTCTTTCCAAAAAGAGAAAAGACACATCTTTCCTCATTGTTTGAGGAATGACCATCTTTTTTCTTCATGTTTTGATTGTACATAGAAGTCATCCCCTATGAAGTGATTTTCTTGGCTATGCAATTACTCCAGGAAAGGAAATAAAGAAAAACTGAACAAATGATTTAACTGATTGAAAAGTTTTGAAACTTGTGTTTATTCCAGACAAAATAATCTGTATGTGGTCTTTGTTCAAGGAAACCAAAACACTACTTTTGCAGGAAGTTTCAAAGTGACCCCACTAGAATTGTGATGCTGACAAATTGTATTTTTCCCTGATCCTTGTTATAAAATTTTGAGAAAAGTTAAACAATGCCAGAAACATGGGGGGGGGGGAGATATTGTTGTGAGATCCCCAGAGAAATAGCTAAATTGTTTCACTGCATTCTCAAAATTAATGTTCAAGTATTCAGTGAGCCTTTCAAACTCCCCTGGAAATATTTAATCAATTAACTAGAACAATGCAGTGACTAACAGAGCTGGCATAGGCCATTATACCACCTGAGGAAAAGTTGAAATGGCATGAACTCCACTTCAAGCAGAGAGGTCAATGTGACACACACATTGCTCGTATTTACATCCTTCATTATATAGTTTGACCAAATAGATTTGGAGATACAGATTAGTGCTGCTTTCCTAGAACTGGCTTCGTGACGCAGTCTTATCACTTTGCCTCTTAATCCAATGATCCCTGCTGAATCATAATTATAATCATAACAGTCACAATTTTTCCAAGTGGTGGCATAAGATTTGCAGAAGAATCCCATGAATTTCTAAAAAAAAATAATGTTCACTGAGACATTCCTCCTTCTGCTTCTCTTTGTCTCGTAAACTTATTGTAGAATGGAAAGTAGTTTCATATGTTTTCTATCTCAAAATTGTGGGAAACTAGAATAATAATTTGGGGTTAAACATACAACCTAATTGCAGAAAAATAACAGGGCAGAGAACTAGAAACTGCAAACAAAACAAAACAAAACTTCTAGAACTGAAAGATGCTATCGTTGGTCTTACATCCTAGCATTAAAGAGAAATGTAACACAGTAAATGTAAAATAAAAAGAAGACTACATTTTTTCATGTTTCCTGCTCTCTCATAAGTCAGAATTGTGACCTAGACTCACATCAATGCAGACAAGTTCCTTTAACTTATTCTTGCCATTTATAAAATAATTACCTGCTTCCACGGTATGTATTTATTATTTTACCAAAGGAAATAATACTGCCAAAAGTCTAAAGTTATTTTGCTATGACATTTAATTGTTCTGTATATCAGAAAATGTTGGCCTTCCGGGATAAAAGTATGGCAAGAGGAGCTACATCTATTTCATTGTAAGACAACATTAATAAAATCTTGCAAGTCTGAAAGTACAAAGTTCCTATAACCACTTTAACTACTAGACCAATTATGGTGGTTCTTCCTAAGTTTCCTTCTTAGAACATTAAATGATTGTGAGCCCCTGCCTCTCTTGTCAGATGGTTTCCTAGGCAGCATCTCCCCTTCCCTTTCCCCTTATCCATGGAGTCTAGGATCTTTCACCTCCTACCTCTGGCCACGCCTCCTTCTCCTCGAACCTCCCATCTCCACCCATTGCCTCCAGCATTCCTCCTCGGCTGGCCCTCCCCCGTCCATTCTCTCTGGTCAATAGGCCCCTTGCCCTTTACCCCATGCCTTTTGGCCCAGCCCATTTGCCAAGGCCCCCTTTGTCCTAGGCCTTTGGCTGCATTGGACAGTTAGCTGCTAGCCAATTGGATGGGTGGCAGGCAGAAGCCATGGTGCTGCAAGGCGGCAGCATGCAATTGCTGATAGGTAATTGCAGGGGCTTTGGGGGGGGGTGCGGCTTCTGCCGTTGAATTGGGGGCATGGGGGCCTGTCGGGGTGCTAGTTGGTTATCCCCCAAAGATTCCCTAACTTTAAAATAGCTCTTGGATGGTGGCAGTTACTCAGCACGAGGGGCTCAGGATAAAGATTTGCCAGCAATGCTAACTCCCAAGAATGAGGGCTCAGAGCCAGCTACAAGCATGGGAGGGAGTGAGGGGAAAAGAAAGGAAATCAAACCTGATTGACAGGGAGCATAGTAACCCTGCTCCTACTCCACAGAGGGCAGATCCCCATCATTCCAGGCCTGGCAGGAGTCTTCCTGCCCCACCATTGCAGACAAAGGGGGGCTCCAGTAAGGAGGAAGAGGAAGACAAGCTCAGCAAGTGGAGTGGGGATCCTCCCCAAAACAAATGTGCTTCGTGGGTAACCTCCCAACACAACAGAAGTGGCCAAAACCTGCTGCAACCACCCAGCAGACAGGTGGGAGGGAATAAAAACCGAACAGCCCAAATAGGCTGCCAATCTTCAAAATAAATGCTCATGAGAACGAAAACCTTGGACAAGGAAGTGTGCGGCCAGGCAGGCATCTTGCTTGGCTGGTGGCTTCAGGTGGGGGGAAGGGGGCAGCTTCACCCCCCAAAAAAAGTTGAAACAGAACAGTGTCTCACGATGGTTTTCTTCCCCACTTCCGTCTAGCAGTTTAAATATGTAAAGACCACAAAAGAATTTTTTTTCTTTCTGGCTGTCTTTCATTTTAATTCAAAAGGGAGGAACGGGAGGATTCAAATGGGGGGGGGGGTTGGTTTGTCATAATTTGCTACTATCCTGGCAGCTCGAAAGTATACAAATGTGAGTAGATAAAGGGAAGATAACAGTGTTCCATGTACCTTAGAGTATAATCCTGCTGGCCACATGACCATGGAAATGTCTTCAAACAATGCTGGCTCCCTATTACTTTCCCACCAAAGTGGTATCTATTTATCTACTCACATCTGCATACTTTCGAACTGCCAGGACAGTAGCAAATTTCTTTTGTTAATACCAGTAGCATTTTCAGTTTCTGAGACAGTTGGGATACTAGAACAACACATTAAGTCCTTTAAATAAAAAAAAACTCTACTATTAATTTTTATGGATATTTGTTATCAAAGGATGGCCTGGAGGATGGCCTGGAGGATGGCCTGGAGGATCCTGGCTCTGGCCCCGTTCCAGCCGATGGAGGACTTGGTGTGGCCGAGACTGAAAATCCTTTTTCCCCCCCCTTCTTCTTTCTTGATCTCCCACAGCCGGACTTATGATTTAATCGATGTACCCTAGGACGGTCCTATTGGCCCTGCGCGATTCACCCCTCGCGCAGGCCTGGCCCAACAAGATCTCAAGGGCCCACCTTGAGGATGGGGTTTGGAACCCCGAGAGGTGGCATGCTGCGNCCCATGTAGAGAGCATTACAGTAGTCCAGGCGGGAGGTGACAAGAGCATGAGTGACTGTGTGTAAGGCGTCCCGGTCCAGAAAAGGCCGCAACTGGTGAATCAGGCGAACCTGATAAAACGCCCCCCTGGTCACGGCCGACAGATGGTCATCCAAGGTCAGCCGTGAATCCAGGAGGACTCCCAAGTTGCGCGCCCTCTGCCTGCCTGCCTGCATGCCTTCCTCGGGGACTCCTGGGCGCCCGCCCTGCACCATCAGCAAACCAGGCCGGCTACTCAGCCATCCGCCGCGCCCCACGCTCGCCACTTTCACAGGCAGCGGCAGGCACTGCCCCGCCATAACCACCTCCACCGCCGCCTGTCCCACGCAGCCCCGTTGTGTGAAGCAGGCCCCGTGGCTCCCATTGCACCATCCGCACACACCGATGGTGCAGCGCTTGAAATCGCCGCCCGAGCCGGATGCCAGTGGGGGTCGGCGGGAGGGTGCGGACGGCAGGCAGGCCCAGGCAGCAGCAGGCGTTGCGGCCCAGGTGCTCCCCGGCGGCCACATAGGGTGGGGGGTTGGAGGAGGAGGGAGGTATTAGTACGGTCAGTGGGAGAGGCAGATATGGCGGGAGCAGAGGACCATATCAGGTTAGGGGAGCACGCACACGCTATTTACAAGCTTGTGGGTGCTCCGGTCCTCAGGCCCTTACTCGGTCTCCAGGAGACTTAGATCCCCCGGCCCGGGACTACCGGCTGTTGTTATGTAATGCCAGGTCCGTGGTAAATAAGGCCCCCCTCATACAAGATCTTATTTTAGAGGGGGGTGTGGACCTGGCGGGTATTACTGAGACCTGGCTGGGCGTCGAGGGAGGAGTCCCTCTTGTAGACATCTGCCCGCCGGGTTTTCAGGCATTCCATCAGCCGAGGACCCGGGGTAGGGGCGGGGGGGTAGCGGTCATTATAAGGGAGAGCCTTCGTCCTAGGGAGACCACTGTGCCTCAGATAGACGGTGTGGAGTCCCTCCTT